>NC_080722.1:23921129-24023629 GCF_019097595.1 Hemibagrus wyckioides | reverse complement strand
TGGGTCATTGCCCGGAAGATCAGGGTTCAAGCCCCAGCACCGCCAAGCTGCCCCTGTTGGACCTTTGAGCAAGGCCCCTAACCCACCCTGCTCTAGGAGTGCTGTATTGTGGCTGACCCTGTGCTCTGACCCCAACCTCCAAGGATAGGATATGCAAAGAAAGGATTTCACTGTGCAGTAATGTATATGTGACAAATAAAGACAACTTAAAGACCCTGACCTCAACGTATCCCACTGAACACCATTGGGGTAAACTTGAACGCTGAAACTGTGTGCGAGGACTCATTAATGCTTTTGTGGCTGAATGAAATCACAAATTCCCACAACACCAATCTGAAATCTGGTGGAATTCCTTCACAGAAGAGAAGAGACTGTTACAGTGGACCAGCTTTGGAATGGGATGCACAAATGTATTTGATGGTCAGGGGTTCACATACTTTTGGAAATACAGTGTATTATTATTATCATTTAGATACAGTATATGTTGCCAATCTCCGACTCTACCACACCACAGAGGTGCTCTTGTATTCCCAATCCTGTGACTGGGAAAGACACTGAAGTCATTGTTTATGGAGCCACTTTGAGAAACCTTGTGCTTGGTGACATTATAATGCTAGAAGAAGACATTATTAAATGGGTAGATTGTGTCCATGTGGTCTGCACCAATACTATGTGGCACTGAAGCGATGCTCAGCTGGTATTAAGGGACACATTGTGTGCCATGAAAACATTCCCCACAGCATTACAGCACCTCCACCAGCCTGGACTGTTAGAACAAGGCAAGTTGGGACTCATAGATTCATACCAAATTCTGACAAGTTTTTAGACACAGCAGAAATTCTGCTTCATCAGACCAGGTGAGGTTGTTCCAATCTTCAGCCGCCCAATATAAGTGCCCACTTTAGTCACTTGTACTTGGCCTACAAGAGTTGACCCTGATGTGATCTTCTGCTGTTGTGTTTGCTTTTCTACTCAACATGGATGTAAAATGTGAGTCCCTGTAGCCTTCCTGGTAGCTCAAACTAGTCTGACATTTCCTTTCTGACCTTAAAGCCTTTCCACCTACAGAACTGTTTATAGATTTTTTATTTGCTTTTCACACCGTTCAGTGAGAGCGGTATAAGTGAAAATCCCCAGAGATCAGCGCTTACTCAAACTAGAATGTCTGGCTACACAATAACAATAAAATCAATAACTCAATCATAAGCTCTGGCATTTTAACTTCTCCTTACCTTAGAAGTGAAAACCTTTAAATACTGCAATGAGTAACTTGAGTTTTATTAAGGATTTTTTTTTATCATTAAAAAATTGCTTTTCATTGCCTTTTTATAGCAACTGATGTTCTATATAAAACTGTTTCAGAACACACTGTTCCTTCTGCAGCCCATGCAGTCATTACAACCAGCATTACATCCTCATAGTTGTACACTCAGTACCATGAAATTCCTTACATAATCAGTATGTAGCAGCTTGGCCTAAATAATCATATCTGTACAGATGGGAAGGGAAAATGGCTACATTTACCATAGGATTGTTATTGAAAGGAAATATAGTGTTCTTTTGGCCTTTACAGCATGGCTGAATTCCATCTTTTATGAAATGCCCAAGCTTTGCTGCACAATAAACAGTAGGCACTGATAAAACATTGCTGTGGAAAGATGGATCGGTTGAAACTTTACTTTATCTGACACATCACTGTACACCACTTATCCTACTGGGTCATGGGGAACCTGGAGCCCATTCCAGGAGTCTCAGGGCACAAGGCAGGGTTCACCATGGACAGGATACCAGTCTGTCATAGAGCAGAATCGCAAACACACACACACACACACACTACAGGAAATTTAGAGAGGACAATTAGCACACAACATGTGTTTGGACTGGGGGAGGAAACCGGAGTACCCAGAGGAAACCCCAGAGAGACAGGTAGAGCACAAAACTCTACACACACATGGTGGATGCAGGATTAAGCACTTTATTATATTTAAAATGTTTAAAAGGTTTAGCTTGGATCAGAATGCAGGTTCATCTGGGCTACGGCTCCAGGTAAGGTAATGCACTAGCCATGATCATGTACAATCACTTTTTCCCCAAATTGTTTATAGTCACAATGACAAGTATTATAAAAAATATGCCTTTTTACATACACATGACTTTAGAGATAACCAGTTAATCTGTTAACCAGGTAATCTGCTAATCTGTTAGCCAGAGATCTAACTTAGTTTACTAAATAGGATGTGATTTTTCTCATTTCACAAATGAAGAGGTCAGTCAGGAAACATATAAATTCGTTTTAAAGGCCCAGTAACAAACGCGTCCTTCTTTATTCTAAAGATGGACAGAGCATTGGGGGGAAAACAAGTAATTGAAACTGTATTATCATTGCTGTAGGTTATTTTCCGACTTCTTCAGTCTCCTCCCACCTGGCAGAAACATGGCAGTAGGTGGACTGCTTGTGCCCCTAGATGTGAATGACTGTGTGAATGTGGGTGCAAATGATGGCCTACAATGTCTGATTTTAATGCTAGTTCCAAATATAACAAGAGTTTGTTGTGTGTTCCTTTGCAGCTTTCTGTCTCAGAAAAATAATCTGGACCTGGTTAGAGAAATATTAATGGACTGATGATATAATGCTCTCAGATATTGAACAAAAGGTCAGGGTTCGAGCCCCAGCACTTCCAAGCAGCCACTTTTGGTTCCTTGAGCAAGGCCCTTAACCCTGTCTGTTCCAGCGGCACTGCATCATGACTGACCCTGTGCCCTGACCCCAACGTCTTAAGGTGGGATATGTTAAGAAAAGAATTTCACAGTGCTGTAATGTATTTGTGACCAGGATTCTCCTTGAATATTATTTTTTGGGACGTGATTGGTCTATTTGCTAGGATGTTGAGGCTAGACAACAAGAACAAGTTACATGTAAATAAACGTTGTCCTTCAGCGGCTCCATGGTTGGAGTCACCACAGAAGATCCACATACATTGATTTGGCACATGTTTTACACCAGATGCCCTTCCTGACACAACCCTTATATTTTATCCAGGCTTGGTATTGGCACTGCGAGTTAACCCCACAGTGGCTGGAATGATTCCCTGCCCAGGAATGGAACCCAGGCCACAGCAGTGAGAGTGCAGGATCCAGCCACTGGACCACCAGTGACGTAAAAATACACATCTTGTGTCTTTGTGTCTTTCTAAACAGATCTTTAAACGCTCTGTGAAACAGCTAGCTAACTAATTATGCAATTTACCTCAAAAGCAGATGCCTATATGAGCAGAGTTTTGCTCAAGCTACTGAATTTTTACTGACAGAAATTTCAACAATGACACATTTCTGTACCATGTACCATCTGTATACACTGAGAAATGGAGGTAAAGATGAAATGTAAAGCTGTGAACTACACCCAGTCTACAAATAATGTCTTGTGTTTTTGTACAACTGCAAAATGTTACATTCTGGCAGTAAAACATCTGTTCCACGTGTCGCTGATGCTTCATGATGCTCGTAAACAGCTGGGATCCATCTGTGAGTGAATGTGAACTGGGAACTGTATGTATATGTGTGTGTTAGGAGGTTCATTTGAGGATATGAACAGTATAGAGTTTGCTTTTAACTCGTTTTTCTTAATAATAATGGTTTATGCAGTAAAGCTGCTGCATGATGTTGTTAAAAGCACTATACAAAAAAAATGTAATATAAACACACTGCATGCAATGAATGAATGAATGAATGAATGAATGAATGAATGAATGAATGAATGAATAACCATTCAGCACTAAAGATTTTGCATTTTCTGAACCCACAAAAAGCCCAAAGGTCACCAATTTTCATTCAGCGTGTACTCTGTCCTTGGTAATTGCCAATGCAGAATGTTCTGCAGTTTGAAGCAGAGGTCACACCATGATGGAGGACAGTAAGCTTATCTGTTCAGAAAAACACAGTGCATGTTAAGTGTTTATGGAGGTCTCCAAGGTTTCTTTCTTTCTCCTCTAATAAGTACACTTCATTTGTGAATCCAGATACATTGAAGACACGGCTCTTTCTTCTTCTGCAAGCATGTGCTGATCCACAACAGGTGTTAGGATCTCAGACAGCGGTCACAGGTTGGCTCTGAATCTGACAAGCTGCTGTCCAGAAAGCTGATTTCATCTCAGCCTCGGCTTCTCTCCAAAGCTTCCTAGACGGATCACTCCAGGGAATTCAGCAACAGCTGCTTTTCTGTGCTCTGCCAAGACCACAGCTTTGTGTATATCTCAGAAACCTGAGAATGTATCTATTAAATACTACCTTATTAATCTAATCTGCCACAATAAACCTTACATTATTATGGTCTATGACCTTACTGGTCGACTGGGTAAACCTTAGAGTAGACCATGCTTCCACCAAACGCCTAGTAGACCATGCTTCCACCTCCTACATCCTTTCAATATTTTCCTCTTTGAACCCTGAACCTTCTCTGACCTACAAAGCTGTCAGTGTGATTATTAGACTGAAACCAAAGGGAGTTTGTAAAACATTATGTACGCCGATCAGGCATATCATTATGACCACCTGCCTAATATTGTGTTGGTCCCCCTTTTGCTGCCAAAGCGCCTTTCTATCAGAACCAGCAATTTGAGTAACAGTAGCTCGTCTGTTGGATCGGATCACACGGGCCAGCCTTCGCTCCCCACGTGCATCAATGAACCTTGGCCGCCCAATATATCCCATATATTGCTGCCTGCTATATCCCATCCACAAACAGGTGCCATGATGAGGAGATCATCAGTCTTATTCACTTCACCTCACACTGGTCATAATGTTATGCCTGATCGGTGTATAGTTTGCATAAACAAATTGAATTTCTCATCATTGCTTATAGTTAATGTAAAAAACACAAAGCACCACACACACACGCGCACACACACACACACACACAGCACAGCTGCAATCGCAACCGTTCCTCACTGATTCAATCCCAGTTAAAGATATTACAGATATGAGACCAGATTTGCACCAGTCATGAGAATGAGAAATGAAAGCCCTGAGCTTCAGAGACGTCCTGCTGAGAGTCACACCGGTGTTCGCTTGGCCAGAGAAATAATGTGTAATTAACCGTATTTAATAACGCTGCATTATAATAAACGTTTTGTTTCATTAAATGTTGCAAAGAGTCTGAATTGATCATACAAAGACTTGGTGTTCCGCTTGTCTGATCAGCGTTTATGTTTAACAAGCATTATTTAAGTCGCAACGCAACATTAACACTGTGCCTTAGTTTTTGCATTTTGTTGTCATTGTTGTTCTACTCATGCTGTGTTACCTTGCTAACTCGCTAAACTCACTACATTTACATAAATATCCCTTCACTTATTCAGTTATACCCGGTGTAGTGTTATCATTATTTACATCAACTTTTCATAGCTGTTCCTGTTCTTGGTGATGCAAGATTTCATATTTATTGTAGATGCACAATGTTTTTCCGGAAAGTTCATTCAGGTTCTTCTTCGGTTTCTCATCATCCCAATACTACTGCAATTCTTCCAAAACTGGCAACTACTACTCACTTCTCTCTCCTGATCCTACCGTGGCCAAGAAGAGCAAAATAACAAAACCGAAAACACAAGGACGAATCAGACAAAGTGGAAAAGTTAGGTATAGCTTGCGAATGGAAATCTTCCCTCTGACTGGACGAGACATCTGTCACTCAGGATATACAGAAAGTTGAAATACAGAAGTTCTACAGAGTTCTGCCTTCACTTTAAACCATTTTAATCAATAGTGAAAATTTAAATCTTTTAAAGAAAACAACAAACATATATATTTATATTTATAAGAAAATGGAGTTCATTCAGCACTACTGTGAGGAAGGAGGTTCATATGGTGTGATTTTGGATATAATGATAGCGTATCAAGGAGTAAAGATTATCTCTAAAAACACACCAGGAATGTTTGGAAGAGCAAACTATTCCAGATGAAAGGATGTAAGGAGCGCTATAAGAGCAGAGCTGTGTTCATACACACACCAATCCACTTTCTACTGCTGCAGCTACTGCTGGACTTCCTGTAGGTCCTGAGTGACCCATGTCTCGTCCAATCAGAGGGAAGAATTCCGTTCACAAAAACTATACCTACCTTTTCCAGTTTGTCTGAATTCTCCTTGTGTTTTCAGATTTGTTTGGTTTTTTTTTTGTTATTGTGTTTGTGGATTTGTTATTGTGTTTTTTTTTAAATTTGTTATTGTCTTTGGGATTTTTTTTTGTTTTTCTGGATTTGTTACTGTGTTTCCTGGTTCGTTATTGTGTGTGTTGTTGAATTTGTTATTGTGTTTTTGTATTTATTATTGTGTTTTGCACTTCTCAGCCACCGTATGAACCCGACTGCAGCCTGATTGTCTCCTCACACTCCTAACTTCACCTCCACACCTCCACTGCTGCGTTCCCTCTGCTGACGTTTGGTCGCTGCCCACCTCAGATCTCAGACGCTGATGATTACCTACACAACCTGCATGTGTGTGTTTGTGTGCGTTCACTAATCTGAAGGCTCACTCGGCTTCATCTCACTCATTTCACTCAGACTCTTGAGAACTAGAACAAATAAAATGCATTCTTTTTTTTATTATTAAAAAGATGCTGACAAAAATCTCTGAAGTCGCCTAATCCTCAAAACCACGCTGAGAACGACAAATCAAATCAACTCAAAAAGACTTTTTTTCTTACGTACTACATTCATCTATAATAACTTTATAACACAAACAGAAAAATATAGCAGTATATGCAGTGTATGAATAAAAACTGAGTGCAAAGAAGAAAATATTAAAATATTAAACAACAACAAAGGAGAGAAATTTGGGAGGAAAAAAAAGATATAGAAAGATAATTTGTACCTAGCATATGAACTGGTAGCATGATTATAAGCTCTTGCTGTGAACAGATTTTAAAAAATAAAATAAAATAAAATAAAATAAAATAAAATAAAATAAAATAAAATAAAATATTAAAATATAAAATATAATTTTAATAATTTTAAAATAAAATAAAAAACTTGACAGGCATTTCTGAAATATCCAGTTGGTATCCATGTGAGAGCCGTGATCATTTAAAGTAACATAAACACATGATTACTAATGTGAACCTTAAGATTTTAAATGATCAAACTGGTCTAACTGCAGATCCTAGAATTTACACTGTGACTTACATTTTAATGGAATACACTGATTTAATAACCATTGCGCCAGGCTAAGATTTTTCTGGAAATCTAAAGTTTAGAGAGCTCTACAAAACTACAGGCAGAACACCCATGTAAAGCATCAGTCTGCTGTGAAGTTTACTACATGAAGTTTACTACAATCTCTATTCTGGCGATATTCAGTGATAAACAGTCCTGAAAACAACAGGAATGGTTAAAGGTCCTAAAATGTATAATTGAGGTTTCTGAGTGAAGACAATAAAGCAGCAGAGGTCAAGGTTTTAGAGCGAAAAACTCACAAGGACGGGGCTTTTTTCATGGCCAGCTTCAAGGACACACGTAATTATGGTATCCATCATTTTTATTCCAGATATGCTGCAGAAATGACAATAAGGTAGGGAGACAAGCTTACAGAAACATTGGCTGTGTCTCAATCAGCTCTAGTTCAGCCGTCAGGGTGCTGGTCAGGGAGTCGGCCATTTTAAGGGCTCTCTCTCTCTCTCTCTCTCTCTTTATTTATCTCTCTAGACCGCAAGCTCCTTCTAACACACTGGACCATTCGCTCCCTTAAAAATCCCACAATACTCCCAGGGAGCATCCATGCTCACTATGTTCCCTTCAATATGTTCGTATTAATGTTTCAGAAAATTTATGCTTCAGAAAAAAATGGCGGATGAACTCTTGGCTGATTTCGACTACAGATCTTGTTATTTTTGTTGTAGCTTTCACATAAATTCTGACGTTAAAGATATTTACATTTATTCAACGGTTTGTTTTTAAGTGGTTTATTAGTTTAAAAGAATCCACTAGCTTGTCTACGAGCTTGCTTGAAGCACCATGACAGAAACCGGCGTAATTAAGCTAACAAATTTATACGAGCTAATTTATATAAAAGATAAATATTTTACTGGGGTTTAAACAGTGACTGATGAGGAAATGAGAACTTTGCCGGAAATCCATGAAAGTCACGAGTATCTTAATGTCCTATGGAGCTAGCGAGCTGATTGAGAAGCACCCATACTGATCTTCAGTGGCTTCACTGGCTAGAAAATCTTTATTATTTTTGCAGTTTAGACATTTAGGTGTACAGCGTAATGAGATCCTTTCAGCTTCGGACGCTTCGGCTTTAAGCGCAAAGGTCAACTACACTGTGCATCTCTAACGAGAGAGGCAGGGGAACATCACTAAAACGCATCAAATATTCATAGGCCCAGGTTTATCAAGGTTTATTTATATTTTAGACCTAAAAATGGCAAGATGAGAGCAAGCAATGTCAAGTCCATCATGTCCACCAACCTGCAGTGTCGAGATACAATTCAATTCATTTACATTTCTGCCAGAGCAACTTATCTCATTTTTATACAGCTGAGCAATTGAGGGTTACGGGTCTTGCTCAGGGGCTCAGGAGTGACAGCTTGGTGGACCTGGGAATCATTAGCCCAACAACTTAATCACTAAGCTACCACATCCCCAATAAGCTGAATACCAATTCAATCAACTGAATTCAAAGCAGCTAAATGCTAAGCTTAAATGCTAAGGTTCTGGGTTGTTGATTGGACGGTCACTGATTCAAGCCCCAGTGCTACCAATCTGCCACTATTGGACGCCTGAACTAGACTGCTAACTGTCTCTGTTCCAGGAGTGCTGTATAATGATCGACCCTGTGCTCTGACCCCAACTTTAAAAGCTGGGTAATGTGAAGAAAGAATTTCACTGTGCTGTAATGTTTATGTGACAAAAAATAAAGGCTCCCTTACAGTCACCATCTTACTGACCAATTTCATATCCTACCTGTTGTATCCAAGGTTCTTGATTCTCGTTGGTTAAGAATTTGCTTTGTTCTACCTTAAATAATTGTGATAACATTCTTTGGAATTTAAAATAAAACATTTGACTATTCACCCGTAGCTGTCTCTGCCTCCCGACACCAGTCCATTTCAGCTGTAGTTACATATTCAAACATCTCTGCCAAGTTTTCAGAATTAATTCCTCATTAGTACTATATTTAATGCTAAAATGAAATGCTTGTATAAGACCTTTAAGTGGAATGATTTCGATGATTCCTGTTTTCATCTGAGGTATCTTGCAAACAGGGAATATAACAGGATACTGGATGTGGTATGTGGAGAGCTCAGTAGTGGGTCTAAAATTAGGTGTAGTGTTTTTCTCAGGGAGAGCATGTGAGCACTAGGACGGTTTGGGTGTAAGCCAATCCGTCCAAATTAATGGTGTTGAAAAATGAATATTAATATTAAAAACGCAGTCAGTCTGTGTGTATGTGGGCTGCACGAGATTACATCGCTGTTGTTGACAGGAGAGTCAGTGGACAATGGACATGGTGTGGCACATGCATATCAGTGTGAAATTGGATGAGCAACACTGAATACCTTTGTGCAACACACACACACATACACAAACACACAGTGTGACATATCGAGCACAGCGAGCTCGTGAATGTGCAGCCCACATCACCATGGTAACCTGGGCAAGAACATGAACACCAACAGGTCTTTATACTCCATCCCCCAGATTAATATATACTTAAAGAAACATATTAAACACACACCTATACACACAAATCTTTAAAGTCAACAAATTCTGTCCTACACTAAAAAATAAAATGCTGCAATCCATTGTTTAAAGGTAAAAGGCAAATAAGAATGAGACGTGATTTATTCCGTGTTATGGTACTTTCATGCGCTAGTATGTATAAGTGTGAAGCAGAGAATGATGAGCTTGCATGTCAACATCACTGTTGCCCTGGTTACAGAGACTCGGTTGTGCGCTTCTTAAAAAATCTCTCCCATTCACCTGGGAATGTAAGCGCCTCTCGAGGTGGAGGTGTGAAATTGAGATGGGATATAGTCCTGTCCCAGGGGTGTGGGAAAAAATACAATTTTATGTTTAGTAGTGTTCTTTTTAGGGTTTTCCTGACTACCATCCATCCATCTGTAGCACTTATTCTACACACCTACACACAGCCACAGGGGAGGATGGAGTCTATCCCAGGGGACCCGAGGCACAAGGTACGGGACGGTCGGGAAGGGGTGCCATCACTGTTACACACTATGGCCAATTTAGAGGATGCCAATCATCATACAATACCTGTCTCTGGACTGCAGAGGAAAGTACCCAGAACAAAAAAAGCCAACGCAACTTCATTCACACTGAGAAGAGGTGGGAATCAAACCCCACAAACATGCTACCGACTAAGCCACAGTAATTAATAGTCATAAAATAATTAGCCGTAGCAACAGGCTCACTGTCAAGCTAACATTATATCTGGCTTTAAACCTTAGATCTGAGCAATCATGCAACTATGCTGATTATATAATATAAAAAGTTTGCATAAATTGCATTAACCAGAACGCCTCCACAGCTAGCAAGGCTCTTGATACTAATTTAGATGTCTCATTCATTTTTTTTTAAAAACGGAAGGGGGAGGGGTGTGTTTGGGGTGGGGTTTGGTGGTGTGGTGGCTGTTGGGGGCTGTCCCTTAGTTTTCCTCATTAAATTGGGCAACACAGGGATACAAGGAAGTGTAATGCTCACTATGGAAAAAAAAAACGTTCTATACCAAGAAGACTTCTTGGGTAACGTGATTGAAAGATAAGTTGCTCTGGGTAACTGAAATGTGATGGTATGTCATAGTTTGACAAGAGTAATAAGTGGATAACTGCCGAGGGGAGAGCGGTGATGTAGCCATCTGTTGATGCTTGTCTTCTCGCTTGGTCTTTGAAAGCAATCACCGCCTCCGTGATAAAAAGCAGCCTACGGTAATACTATTCAGTGTTTTAACAACTTGTGAAACAGTTGGTGTAGCTATGAAAGAAGACCACAGATGTCAACTCTGCTAATGAGATGTGGGCTATATTGAGGCAGGCATTTGATGATTAGGTATAGATCTACTTGCGAAGTAATGCTATCTTCCCTAACGCAGTACAACAAACACTAGGGATTTTTATGATCTATATCGGAATTACAACGTGATTACAAAGCATTGAACCTTAATGAACCTAAAGAAACAGCCTACCATATCACTACTCATCACAATCCTCTGTAATGCTAATGCTACATGAAGTCCAACATAAATCCTGGGAGCAGAACTTCAGGAAGTAAAAGAAAATGTCGTTGAAGTTCACCTGTTTCCTTCAGATCCCCAATCTTGATGGACATACCTTTAAATTCCAAGAGCCTTTTAGCTGAAAATTCTTAGCTCTGAGCTCATTCTTATTTAAGTGACGTTAAATAAAATCTTCTGTTAAGTGAACAAATGTTAAACCATAAGTACAATTGTGTGGGCATCATTTTTGCAGCTAATGTAGCATGTAGCACATTGTTAGAATTAGTACAATACCAGACAAACTTCCAGCTGTAATGACTTCGGCAGTAATATCCGAAGCAGAGAATGTCACATTATGGCAGAATGAAGTAGATCTGGTTGGTTGCAGGGAAAACAACAAGATAATTGAGCATTAAACTAACATCCGTCTTAGTGACTTTGGGTGTGACTCAGTCGATATAAATGGCACATTTTCTAGACCTTATCAGCTGTGCTTTAACGTCTTCATCCAGTGTTCGAGATGTGAGAGACGATTACTAACAATCAGTGCTGAAGGTTTTTATCCATTTGTTCAATAATTAAAACTTGTGAGAACTGATAATAGGGCTGATAGAATAGCTCTAATCTGACAGGGCCACAATGACAGACCTTGTACACCCAATTACACACCATTTTCTAATGAATACGAACAAACAACAATAACACTAATAATTAATAATCATCATTATTTATATGAAACTCTTCACCGACTACAAAATCTGAAGTTTTTTTTAGAAGGTCAAAACAAGATGTTTCAGATAACAGTTATTTAGGTCCAGAGTGTTCCTAAAGTTTCTGGCACACTATTCCAGAGTTTTGGCTGATAAATGTGTAGAATTAAAAACTCAACATTTCATAGTCTTCCATTATGCGTAGGTTGAGCTGACACATATAGTTGTGTGTTAACAGCTCAGAAGATCAATACTGTACATTTAGGATCTGAAATATCTCAATTTTATTCAACTGGTAATAGCCTGTCAAATAAAATCGACACCAGACAAGGTCTGTCTGTCTAAACCGTTTAGAAAAATTAAAATATCACAGAGAGTAGTGCGAAATGCTGAACTCAAGTACAAAAGTACAAAAGTGAAAAATATCCACAATCTGATGCAAACCGGTACGGTCATTTACTACTTTAACCAGCGCTGATTATATGTTATGATACTAGCTAAATGAAAGGCCTCCCCAATCACTGTGAAGGACACAGGTAGTTATCCTACAGTAGGCATTCTTAAACATTTGCAGCCATGGATTTTTTTTT
The DNA here is from genome assembly GCF_019097595.1 of Hemibagrus wyckioides. Taxonomy (NCBI): domain Eukaryota; kingdom Metazoa; phylum Chordata; class Actinopteri; order Siluriformes; family Bagridae; genus Hemibagrus; species Hemibagrus wyckioides. The sequence goes on along the minus strand of NC_080722.1, from coordinate 24,011,102 downwards.
TTTTAAATTACAGGAGAGATTTATTTAATGCACAATCCAATCCAACACAATCCAATTATTTAAATATTAGGCTCTTTATTTAAATGTGTGCAAGCATATTTTAAATATTTGGACCAGTAGAGTCTTCTCATTCCTAAACGTCCCCTCACAGGACTGATTTTTATTACAATTATTATTAGATTTATTATTAGATTAGGTTGACATTATTTACAGCCCTACTTGTTTATAAAGTTTTAAGTAAACCAATTCAAATGAAGTGGTCAGTTAAACAGATTAGTGACTATAAGAACTTGGTAATTAAGGGTGGGTTGTAATTTGCAGCACTGTAACAAACTTTAAAAAATTCACAGAATTCCCCCTTGGCTAAGCTTCATCAACCCATGAGAAACAGTAGGTCAGCATAAAGGTGCAGAGCTCATTGTATCCAATAGGACCGCACTCATCGAGACGGTCTTAGATAATGGCACCTCCTGGGTTATCATCGTATCTTCAACGCATGGAGTAGTCCATAATGGATTGCTGGCAGCCTACTGTTAAATATTAGCCCTTAAGGTTTTAAATTTCTTATAGAATATCATTGCAACTGGGGAAATTTGAGAATCATAAATAGCCTGGTCATTAACGTTACATTCTATCAGGTTTGAAAAGTAAGCCGTTCTGGCTGAGAGTCTGATGGTAATTATTGTGAGATTGCTTCGGTGCCGAAGCTTATTTTGCTGCCACATTTTTGCTGTCACACCGTAGGTAAGCTTGCTTAAGGACGTGTAATTGTTCACAAGGGACGGATCTACTAATTATTGCATTTCTCACACACTACACTGTGCACTCTAGATTGTGGATTTGGGCCTCTCAAGCTGGACTCTCCCTTATGGTACGATTCACACTTTGATACAGTAGATATCTATGAGTGTCTATGAGTGGTGTTTGTTACATCGGCAGGTTGTAGTGGCTGAATCTGTATATATTTTAAACAGATTTTCTTGGAACAAATCAGAATTACATTGTTCTGAATTAAATGCCTTTTAATTTAATTAAAAATGTACCTTTTTTGTCAGCAGTTAAAATGAATGAAAGAAGAATTCAGAAAGGTCTGCGTGTATGAACTCTGTTTTGACTGATTAGAAATGCCAGTGTGTAGAATGTGTAATGAATGAGATGAGAATAGCTGTTGAGACACACAAGCAAGAAGACATATCTTTCCACCATGTAATAGTAAGAAAATGGACAAAGAGGTTTATGTGGTAGAAGAAATACAGTGCATCTCTCATACTAGAGGAAATCAACATACAACCAACCACCACCACCCCACCCCCAAACACACAGACACCCAGCATTCAATACCACTGGTATTAGCTGAAGAGATAGATGTAACACACTGGTAATCCCACTGCTCTGTTTTGTAAGCAAGTCATTACCAAGACTATTAATAGCACACTGCAGATCTCTCTCTCTCTCTCTCTCTCTCTCTCTCTCTCTCTTTCTCATTCACTCACTCGCTCCCTCTGGCTTCAGTCCTTCTCAATCCCGTTAAGCCTTTGCTTCAAGAAGTTTGATTGGCACTGTCTTTTCGCTGTGTTCCTTCCATTATTCCGTACAAAAACTCTCATTCACAAACATTATCAGTGGAACGCTCTGAAGAATTTAAGGTGTCATAACCATAAAACTCAATGTCACGGTATTTAGAGTATCAGCCATACTGCAGTATGCCAGTGAGTGCTTAATAGCAGCCATTATTTTACAGGAGTCTTTATAAATAAGGCAACACTGTTTAAAACAGATCCAGAGCATAATTTAAAGGTGTTCATTTCTGTCATCATTACCATCATGACCATTAGCGATATTGTGTCACAGCTAGTATCTGACCCCTGCTTGACCAATTAACACAAAGTGCTGGTGCTGTGAATGTGCTCAAAATAGACAGAGCCGGATTAATATAGAAGATTTGGAATCAGCACTGATATTTGAATGTAGTTAGACCACTAGTAAATTACTAATAATAAATATGTCCAATAATTTGATCACGCTGGAATGAATAGCACTTTACAAAATATTTTTATCAAAAACAATAAACTTATTCACTGTTTTCATATTTCAGCAATCTGAGACTACAATACAGCACCACTGATAATGCTCCAAATCCATTCCTTTGCTAAAAAAAGATACATACACTATATTGCCAAAAGTATTCGCTCACCTGCCTTGACTCGCATATGAACTTAAGTGACATCCCATTCCTAATCCATAGGGTTCAATATGACGTCGGTCCACCCTTTGCAGCTATAACAGCTTCAACTCTTCTGGGAAGGCTGTCCACAAGGTTTAGGAGTGTATTTATGGGAATTTTTGACCATTCTTCCAGAAGCGCATTTGTGAGGTCACACACTGATGTTGGACGAGAAGGCCTGGCTCTCAGTCTCCGCTCTATTTCATCCCAAAGGTGTTCTATCGGGTTGAGGTCAGGACTCTGTGCAGGCCAGTCAAGTTCATCCACACCAGACTCTGTCATCCATGTCTTTATGGACCTTGCTTTGTGCACTGGTGCACAGTCATGTTGGAAGAGGAAGGGGCCAGCTCCAAACTGTTCCCACAAAGTTGGGAGCATGGAATTGTCCAAAATGTCTTGGTATGCTGAAGCATTCAGAGTTCCTTTCACTGGAACTAAGGGGCCAAGCCCAGCTCCTGAAAAACAACCCCACACCATAATCCCCCCTCCACCAAACTTTACACTTGGCACAATGCAGTCAGACAAGTACCGTTCCCCTGGCAACCGCCAAACCCAGACTCGTCCATCAGATTGCCAGATGGAGAAGCGCGATTCGTCACTCCAGAGAACGCGTCTCCACTGCTCTAGAGTCCAGTGGCGGCGTGCTTTACACCACTGCATCCGACGCTTTGCATTGCACTTGGTGATGTATGGCTTGGATGCAGCTGCTCAGCCATGGAAACCCATTCCATGAAGCTCTCTGCGCACTGTTCTTGAGCTAATCTGAAGGCCACATGAAGTTTGGAGGTCTGTAGTGATTGACTCTGCAGAAAGTTGGCGACCTCTTCGCACTATGCGCCTCAGCATCCGCTGACCCCGCTCCGTCAGTTTACGTGGCCTACCACTTCGTGGCTGAGTTGCTGTCATTCCCAAACACTTCCACGTTCTTATAATACAGCTGACAGTTGACTGTGGAATATTTAGGAGCGAGGAAATTTCACGACTGGATTTGTTGCACAGGTGGCATCCTATCACAGTTCCACGCTGGAATTCACTGAGCTCCTGAGAGCGACCCATTCTTTCACAAATGTTTGTAAAAACAGTCTGCATGCCTAGGTGCTTGATTTTATACACCTGTGGCCATAGAAGTGATTGGAACACCTGATTCTGATTATTTGGATGGGTGAGCGAATACTTTTGGCAATACAGTGTATAATAAATATGGCTAAAGTGTGACAAAGCTAAACAGTAGAGCAGCATTTTAGCTATTGCTGCTGTTGTCATAACCAATTTTATCTTATATATATTAATTACCAAGGTAAAGAGATAGAGTGGCTTTAAAAAGTCATTCCAGATAAAATTGCAGGGCTTTGTGATGTGGATCTTTTTCCAAAAAAATGTGACCAACAAACAGAAACGGTTCAGAAAAAGAAAACACAATAACCAGGTTGTATAAGTGTGAGCACCGTTTTAGTACCGGGCCATGCAAGCGTGCTCAGAATAAACCAATCACATTCAATCTCATGCTCAAAAGTAATTATCATTTTCCTCTAACCAATGAAGTGATTCTGATGAACCTGAAATAAAGATTAGCCATTTCTTGGTTTCATCTGACTGCTGAAGCCATAAATCCTCAATGAGCTTAAAAACTAAGGACAGGATCTCATTGTCAGAGTATTGATTAGAACACAGGAATAAAACATGATTTCCAAAACATTAGATGTCCCTGTGAAGGCCGTTGTCAAGAATCGGAGAAAACGGACACCACAGTAACATTACCAGAAACAGGACGTCCCTCAAATATTGAACAAGGACAAGAAGAAATTTTATCAGCCAAGAGACCTACTGCAACATTAAAGGAGCTGCAAGAACATCTGGCCAGTACTGTTCACTCTCTGCATGTGACTAGAATCTAGTATTCTTCACACATCTGGGCTATGGGGTAGTGACAGAAGATTAGACAGACTAGACAGAAACCAAAATTTTAAAATAAGTGAAATACTGAAGAACAAAAAAAAGCAAAAAACATCCAGTCCTGTGAAAATCATCCCAAACTAGTATATGTTCTAAGATATATGGGTTACAAAACAAGACAGAAGCATGGTGGTGGCAGCATCATGCTGTGAAGTTGCTTCTCTTCAGCTGGAAATCTGGCTCTAGTAAAGATAGAAACTACAAATACCTCAAATCAATCTATGACCCAGTCAGAGACAGGTCTAAAGTCTATCCAAAATGTGTGGAAGGTGACTTGAAGGCTGCAGTACAACCGATCGATCTGGAGCATTTCTGCAAGGAAGAGTCTGGTAATGAATTCATGATGTGCTAAGATGGTAGACTCTTACCTTCAGAAGACTGAGTGCTACAGCAAAAAGTCCTTTAATAAGCTACGAGTTAAGGGTTTGTGCACAAAAGCAGGTGTTTTGCTTTTTTTGCTAAACATTTTGCTATAATGTTCTATTTGTTTTTCAGTTGGAATATTTGACCACTTGTTACACAGATACAGGACATACCTGAACTACACTTCATCTTGAAGAAGTCAACAATCCTGCTAGTGGCTAATAAATTCAAATGTTTCTGCAGTTTTTTTCCATTTATGGTATTAGCATGAGCTGTCTATGTTAAAATGCATTAAAATAAGATATAATGGCGAACTAAATAAAACCGGTTAAGGTGTCAGTGTCATAGTTTTCATATATCAGGATATTAAGGCAAGGACTTGCTATAAGTAGCATATAAAAACAGAGGTTCTGCTAGTTCAAATTATATTAAAGAGCAGAAATCTCCTTTAACATTTCTTGTCCTCTACCACATGCTGTCAATGCCTTGTAGCCTTTAAATCATTCCTTTCTGCACCATTAAACTAAACACTTCAATTGCACCATTAAGGTCAGGGCATTTAATTGGAGAAATCACTGCAGGCTGAGGGTGATGTCGTGTGGACGGGTTCTTTAACACTAACACTAACTCTGCTGCTTCCCCTTCCTCACAACTTCTCTGCTCTATAAACAAATTAAATTAAGGGTTTGGCTGGAAGCAAAGCAGATAACTTCACCAGATGCACCTTTAACAGTAATGTAACTAGCCAGCTTGCGCAACGTTCTCTGTCCTGAATTTAAATAAACTTGTTTTCTTCTTAACCACAAAACTCCATCATATCAAAGACTATACATGTTTCTTTGTTAAGGGGCATCCTTAATCTTATTTGGATTATGTTACTGATGAATATCTGTCCTAGAAATCCCCAGTTTCTATTTATTTGTAGAATTAGTTTCTATAGAAACAATAACACAATAGGTGAAGCTCATTACCAATAACTAATGATTTGCCCTGGGGCTGGAACCACTGCCCGAGCTGCTAACCGTAGAAAATGCATCAACACGTTCTGACCGATCAGATTGAAGAATTCAGTAGTGCTGTTGTAGAAATGGTTTAATGTGTACAGCCAATCAGAAACAAGTATTTGTTGCAGTATATACTGAAACAAACAGAAATGTTTGAGTGTGAGTATGGGTCATGTGACTGTGCTTAAAATGAACTAATCACATTCAATTTCATGCTCAAAAGTAATTATCATAAACCAATGAAGTGATTCTGATTAAACCCAAATAAAGATCAGGATTTTCTTGGGTTCATCTGACTGCTGAAGCCATAGTCCTCAAAGAGATTAAAAACTAAGGACAGGATCTCATTGTCAAAAAATATCAGAAAAGAAAAACAAAAGAATTTCCAAAACATTCGATGTCCCATGGAACACTGTGAAGGCCATCGAGAAAACAGACACCACAGTAACATTACCAGAAGCAGGACGTCTCTCAAATATTGAACAAGGACAAGAAGAAATCTTATCAGGGGAACTGCCAAGAGACCTACTGCAACATTAAAGGAACTGCAAGAACATCTGGCCAGTACTGTTACTGACCAGAATCTAGTATTCTTCTCACATCTGGGCTATGCTGTAGGGTAGTGACAGAAGATTAGACAGACTAGACAGAAACCATTTCTGAAAAGAAAAAAAGAGCATCCAGTCCTCTTCAAATCATCTCAAACCGTGTGGAGAAATGTGTTATGTGTTATCTATAAGATGTATGGGCCACAAAACAAGACGTGCTTCTCTTCAGCTGCAACTCAGACTCTAGTTAAGATAGAAATTACAAATAACTATCGGCAAATAACCATTTCCACCCTTATTCAGAGGTACTTACATTTTTATCTCATTTTTAATACACTTGAGGGTTAAGGGCCTTGCTCAGGGGCCCAGTTTGGTGGACCTGGGATTCAAACTCACAACCTTCTCTTTTCATCAGTACTCCAACACGTTAACCACTAAGCTAGTGCATATCATTTGGTATGCATCCTAAAATATGCCTCAATAAACCTATGGAGATGGCTTTATATTAATATTACATCAATTCATTATATATTTAAATTCTATTCGGTTCTATTTAAGCTAGATATCTATATGGCATTTAATGTAATCTACTATAAAACTATAAATGCTTTAAATCGTTGACACACTGAGATGCATCGTATCGGATTGTAGCTCAAATCATCAGTGAGACAACAGTGAGGTACAGAGGAAAAGATTCAACTATATATATATGTAGTATTACAGTCAGCACTTCAATCCCTGCTCATAAACAGAACATTGTTCTAACCTTTTGTGCTTTGCGGAAGCGAGGCTGAGCAGAGGTGCTGCACAGTCATGCCGACTTATAAGTTATTTCTCACAGGACAGAAGGTCAGCGTGGTAACAAAATGCGATAAAATTAAACCTTGCGCCAAGTCTCTTACACGGATATCCATGTCTGCCATCAAATAAACAGGACTACATGACTTCTTTTCAGTATAACTATGTGACTAACCAGATTTAACGATGCACAATTGCTCCGGCGAGTTATGAAGAGCACACAGATGGCAGAACATCTCTCTCTACAGTTCCCTAGAGAACTTTATGGATTTATCATCAGTGAAGTTATATAATCATGTTATATAATCATATGCTGCTTTTTTTCCTGCTGTGGGTGATCTCTTTATATGTGATATACAGGTAATTGGAGTGGTTGGCTTTTGGTCAGAAGCCTTACAGAGGTCTTAGAGAAGGCTAGTTCTATTAATAATGATGTTTCATCTGTATATGTGATTCCTACAGTCAGGAATTCGACCAGTAGCAGCTTACAATTTATACATATAACATCAAATGACATCAATCGAGTACAGCCTGTACCTTACGGCCGATTAGGGCATTACGTTATTGTGTCCAGTTCAAACGTACAAAGGAAGAAGGAACATTTTTAAAATCTTCCTGTACCAGTGATCCCCTGTTGGTGGTTTATATTTTTCATTCAAACACGAATGATATATTTTCAAACTATAATTTCATTCTGTAGAATTTGATCTGTAGCATCGATAGTCTGCTATCCTCTGTCATCATTCTCAAAATAAAAAATACACAAAATGGATCTTTCACAATAGTTTAATTCAATACACTGTCCAGCTTATTGGACCTTTGTGGTCAAAAATGGAGCTGCAATAAGTGTTAATAGTCGTCCGTTAGGGCAAGATGGACGCTGCCCCATGCTCAGAGGAGGAGCAGTTGACAGGTAATATTAATAATAATAATAATAATAATAATAATAATAATAATAATAATAATAATAATAATAATAATAACAGTATACTTTGCTAGTACAAGTTAAATTGTTTTTGTTTGTTTTTCTAGAATATTGTTTTATAGCCAACAATTTGAATTAAACCCCCCCCAAAAAATCTACAAACGCAGTATAAGTGTAGGCAGTGCATCTATGATATTTTTTTATCATGATTAGAAGAGGGAAAGCTGTATTATTGAGCAGATAATTCCTGCACATTAGAAATGTGTACTATGATGATGACCTTGTTTCCATACAAAGCTAGTTTCAAGGGTTTTTGTAGGGAGATGTAGATGAGCTTGAAGTGTTTCTAGACACTGGTTAATGATATGAGCTCTCGTGATGTATAAACACTTTTGAACAAAACTATTCAGGAGCTCCTATACTATACACTGGATGATCTATGGGCACTCAACTGTCTATCAGGGGAAAAAAACATATTATGTCTCAAATATCTATTAGGTCCTTATTACAGGTGATGAATTTTACACACACTATTGATATGTAGAATATTATATTATAATTTCATCCTGCAACAAATGAAAATAAAGGAAATTAAAATATACTTTACATTCCAGGCATTTGTCAGACATCAATATAAAGAGCTTATATTTTATGCAACTGAGGGTTAGGGGCAGCTTGGCGGAGGTGGGATTTGATGTCACAACCTGATCAGTAATCCAGCACCTGGACCACTAAGTGACCACACCCCCTTGCTGAGACAACATCTCAAGACCAGACACAAGTTTTGTTTGCACTCTAAAAAACCCTAAATGTTAGCTGTTGTCCAGTCCTAAGGTGGACTCATAACTGGTTCATACTTTATAAAGCACATAAATATGTCCTAGCTTTTAGGGGAAAAAATAACTTTGAACAGCTTCCAACAGGCAGGAGGAGGTGGAGGAGGTGGAGGAACTGACGGAGCTGAGCCATGGTTAAGCTGCTGGTGCACGTCTTCGTTAAATAATACATGACAGCATTCACTTTGTTGAACCATAAGACTTGCTATTCATTATCCCTTGGTGCATTACTGTTCTGAATATTTGGTCAGCAATATTACTTTGAACCTTAAATAGATTTTAATGATCTAATTAGTGCTTTTATTGTCTGCGTTTCATACTTTCACAGTGTTATAGCTGTTAGTTATAGTTGGATTTCATGTTCAAAATCATTATATATTTACGTTTTAAGAACATCATAATAGCGCAATTACTTTAAATGTTTTGCGTAGCAACCGTGTTGCAGTGACATAGTCATCATATTGACGCATCCATATTTATCAGCCTTGAAATAAGCAAATTAGTATGTACTTTATACTGTGTGTAATCACATTTTATTGGCTACAAGCTGATGGAAAGCACGATTAACCAAACAGAGTGGTGCATGTTTCCTGTTTGTGTTTGAAAGGTAGCTACACTGTGAGCAGTAAATGTGATAAAACAGGAGAGATTCACCAAATTTAACCGTAGATCAGCTTTTCTAAGATAAAAGCAGATGCCAAAAATGGAATCCATGTCCGTGTTCAGCGCTGAACGTCTTTGTCACGTCCCACTCCACAGTGGTGGTTAATATGACGCACATTTGAAAGTAGACACTCAGGAGAAGTATTTCTATTTTTACCTATTCTACTAGAACCAATATATTCGTAGAAATGTTCAAAAAACAAAACTGGTTCATTTTTTTTCCACTCTAAGTGTTGGTTTCTGCCCTCTAAGATGCTTGTTCATAAGCAGCTACAATTTTACCTAAGGTAAGGTTATCCAACAGAGGGAAAAACACACGTCTAAAACACACTGAAAGCCCTGACTCATTTTACAGCAGACTTCCGGCTATAATATAATTCATTTCTTTATACTGATTGAAAATGTCCCATAAATTAGACTGCTGGCAGAATAAATGGCATTGTACTGTATTACCATGATTAGATTAAGCCTTATATTACGAAAGCAACATATTTTTGCCGTCACTGATCCAACTGCTGTGTGAATGAAACTCAGAATATATAAACACATGGATTTAGTCTATTTTCCTCATCCACTTCAAACTACTTCCTTGCTATGTCACTGCTAAGTGGTTACAGTTCTGCTCTATTGACCAGGCGGCTATTAGTTAATCCCTTGACGGCCACCGACGATCCCTTGAGCGAAACCCTTAACCCTGGGCATCTCAGATGCCTTCTCCGCTTGTAATCTATCTCTGTAAGTCACCTCAGATAAAAGCATTTGCCGATTGAACATATGGAAATAATGCAACAGGCACATTCATCAAAGTCAGCGCCCATCCTAATACGCACAAAGACAAGGATACAGCCTGATCAATTGTATCACCGAGAGTACACACTATAAATAAACTGGTACATTTTGTTTACCCTCACCTGTAGAGCCGCACTTCTGACGGTACACTGAGGGTATTAATAGTACAGATACATTCCAGCTACATACACATACAGTGCCATGCATCATCTCTCAGCCCACACACAGCGAAGCACAGAGGCTAAAGCATCCTTCCACTCCGCCCCCCAACACCAAACACTCTAACAGTAAAAACACATCACTCACCCACTCTCAATCCTGATTCATCCAGAGCCGATTGAACAAAAGACCATATTAGGTTGAGCCGAGCACAATGCTGCCACACACTCAGCCTCCCACAGGTCCTTTACTTTGCATCGTTAAGTTCCTGCCTATCACTTAATCCTTAACGAAGCTTGGTAATTCAGACGGCGAGATTTTAAAACTTGAAACGTTGTATGAGACCGTCTGATAAAATGTTCTAATATAAAGACCTGAGATTGAAAGTAATGACTCCCTTCTGCTTGCATCATCAATTACCATGATCCAGGCTCATGCAGAAAACAAAACATTTTTAAGCATGAGCTAAACATAATAAAGATGTTTTCGTTTATTGCCGCCGTATTTGTAACTGTCCCGCAAGTTTCATATAATCATGTAATCATATGCCGTTCTTCTATCGATGGATTTTAAACGGCATTAAAGCGCATGTTCTGATACTTTTATTAAATCTTAATAAACATAACATAAACCAGTTTACCATTTTGGCATCAGCAGACTTTGGTCATGATAACACTAAATCAGATTTGCTAAGCTAAAAAATCAACAATCTGGACTCTAAAGAATTCTATAATGTGCAAATTTGATCAGTGACAACAAATATTATACAGCCACGTCAAGCCCAGTTTCATTTCCGATGCCAGACGAGGTTCTAGAGCGCATTACACAATTTACCTAAAATACTATTCTATAGAACTGTCCATACATGTCTCAGACTATAGCACATAATGCCCACACTCACAACAGCGACATTCTGTACTCTCTGATCTAAAGCAGCATAACATAGCAGAAACATAACAAATACTTCAGGTTTTTTAAAGAATGTAGCAGAATATGAGAGAGGGTGGGGTTCGGTGGCTTACCATGCTCATACCAGATCCTGCATTCTCCGTCCAGAGACACACATAGCCCCTGCAGCCGTCTCAGCGATGGCCAGCTCATCCACAACGCCTCTCCGTGTGCCCACACACACACAAACTCTTTCTCACACACACACACACACACTCGCACTGCAGGCCTGTGCAGGCGATCAGAGTTCCAACAACCTACGGTTGGGTATCGAAGCCCGTTCAGTCAAAACAACCCAAAAAACAGAGGAGAAAAGCGGCAGAGAAGGAGGAGCGGCAGAGGCGTCAGTGCAGAGGAAGAAACATCTCCCTCCTCGAATGTGAAGCGTACGTTTATAAAGCCCGACGCCAACCAGACAGGTGGAAGAAGAGCAACATCAGAACTTCAACTCTTACTCCATAACTCTTGTTCTTCCCTTTGGTTAGACAGGGGCTCCCTGAGATGGCTTGAGCGTTTGTCCACTGTCCTCACGTACTAGCATGGGGTTTCAGGAGTATGAAAGAGGAGAAAGAGGATACTGTAGAGTGGAACCGTGCAGCAGAAGGAGCGGCAGTGAGGGAGGAGAAGCAGAGAGAGAATGAGAGAGAGAGAGAGAGAGAGAGAGCTCATGTCTTTGCTGCTATAGTCCATGAATGGCGCAGTGCTGCTGTTGTCATGGCGACCAGCAGGGAGGGGGCGAGAAAGATCGGAGAGAGAGAGAGAGAGACAGAGACAGAGAGAGAGAGAAAGAAAGATCATGGACTGGAAGAGTGAAACAGAAAGACATTTTTGCAGTGACATGGTAGAGCAGGAATAGATGGTGAACAGGAGCAGGTTTAATACAGCAACCTCCTACTGTGATGAGCTCAGCTGATCATAATATCGCTCTACTCATCACAAGAGCTTTGTTTTATCCTCAGAACCCGCAAAGCGGAGACTATATTTCATAACACTACCTCTGTAACAGTCTGCGTGCTATAGCTATTTAAATCGTTGAGTCACTTGATGCTTATTGTATAACATTGAAAAAGATTTGAACACATTCTCTTTATCGCTTTGAAAACTCCTTACAGAGATTGGAATACATCTGAATTGCATTTTTACACTTTTTTTTTACTTCGTTCACAAGCTAACACGCGGTACGAACACCTGATACAGACTGATTTAACACTCTACATGACTGTCGAAACTTCTGAGAAATGTCATTTGACAAATCTGTATCCGTTTTGTTGTGTTCTCACAGCTCCAGGGTTTCACGTTAGAGCTCGGGTTACTGCATGTTCTGCTCATCTGGGGTTCTTCTCGGTTCTCTGGTTTCCTCCCACCTCACCTAAACAGGGCAACTGATGATTCTAAAATGCCCCAGTGCATGAATTACTGTGTGAAGGTGTGGCTCTGTGATGTAAAACCATCAATATATTCATTAGTTAGATCTACAGTATATTATGCATTACATAAAATTACATATAGATCTTCATTTCTCTAAGTTAATGCACAGATAATGCAGGACACAATCCAAGCACAGGGGTAAGTGTTAAAAGTGTCTTCCTAAAAGCTTCAACTCTGAAGCTTCAACCCATAACCTTCTGGTTGAAAGAACTAAAATCTTAATGAACTTTATCATTAAATATCTATATTATTTTTTTATGATGTACCACAGAATGCACTGAAATGCCCGTTTAGTAATAGAACAAATTTATAAACATTTTGTTTTCAAGAACTCTCTCTCTCTAATGTAGAATACAACACATTACGAGGGAATAGAATATATTAAATAGAATAGACCAGAGAATGTAGAATAGAATAGAATAGAATAGAAAACTAAAGGAGTAAGGTAGAGCAGAGTGTATTATAACGGAATAGAGTAGATTAGGTAGAATAGAACATAGAATATAGAATAGAATAGAACAAATTAATATAAAACTGGGCAGAATAGAATAGAACAGAACAGTAGGTAAAGTAGAGTAATAATAATAGAATAAAGTAGATTAGGTAGGGTAGAATAGAACAGAGAATATAGAATAGAATAGAATAGAATAGAATAGAATAGAATAGAATAGAATAGAATAGAATAGAGCATAATAAATTAATATGAAACAGGGCAGAACAGAGTAGAGAAGAATAGAATAGGACAGTAAAGTAGAGTAGAGCGTATTATAATGGAATAAAGTAGATTAGGTAGAATATAACAGTGAATAAAGAATAGAATAGAACAGAACAATAGGGTAAAGTAGAGTAATAATAATAGAATAAAGTAGATGAGGAAGAATATAACAGAGAATACAGAATAAAATAGTATAGAATGGAATAGAGATTGAAAGATTGAAAATTACATTTGAATTTTGAACAAATGAGATCAAAAATAAAATAGACCAAAACAAAACAGAAAAGAGAGCAGAAAACAAGAAAGCATAGAATAGGCTTCACAGAATAGGATAGAATAGAATAGTAGAGTAGATTATAATGGAATAGTGGAGTAGATTAGTGGAGTATAATGGAGTAGATTATAATGGAATAGAGTAGATTAGGTCAAATAGAACAGAGAATAGAATAGAGTAGAATAGAATGGAATAGAACAGTAGGGTAAAGTAGAGTAATAATAGAATAAAGTAGATTAGGTAAAATAGAACAGAGAATAAAGAATAGAATAGAACAGAACACTAGTTAATATTTGAGTATATCAGATATATATATATATAAATAGATAATAGAATGGGAGAATATAAGAGAAATAGACTAGAATAGAATAAAATAGAACAGAGCATAACAAATTAATATGAAACAGGACAAATCATAATGGAGTATATAAGACTAGGAGTTTATTAGATGAAATAGAACAGAATAGAATACAATAGAATAGAATCTCTCCTTTTTTTTTCAAAATGCACCTTGATTGTTCATCGAGAGTTGAAACATTTAAAGCGAGCAGGCCGAGGCACATCAATAATTCATTTCCAAGTACAAAGGTTGACTTTTAGCGAAAGCTGCACTGAATGCTAATCCAGGCTGTGCAGAGTGAGATTCTCCTGATTTTACACAGACTGAGATTTACGACTTTAATATCACCTCCTCAGCCTCAGTGTCCTCTCAATGCCAGGCATCACCTCCACATGGAAATATATCAACCTCACACACTGCTGCTGCTACTGCTGCTCAACTCTACTGCTTCAGGCTCTGGGATACGTCAGGGTTATGTATATTTAACACGTACGGATCTACTTCAGCCTGAAACTCAGAAGTCGGTGGAAGTCGGCCATCTATAAGGATGTAGCGATTCTTAAAATGATGATGAAGTGAATAGAGAGATTAGAGACATCAGAGAGAGAGAGAGAGGAGAGACAGGAGGCTTCTAGAGCCAGGATACACTCATGCTTCCTCTGCGGAAGGGATCAAGCAACTACTTTTGATAAATAATGGAATAATAAGATAATAATAATAAAAGGAAATCTACTTAGCGGACATTTACAGTCAGTTATAAACAAAGGAATTATTTTATAGCCGCAAGTTTGTGTGTTTCTCCCCCTCTGTTGGATAACCTAACACAGAATTTTACTGGTTGAAGATATGGATATTTTTAGATGGACAGAGCAGAAATAGGTTTGATATCAGCATTTATTTTGAAGATAGAAACATTTGTGTGGAAAAAAATGAGCCGGTTTTAGGCTAGGGAAGAACAGAAAAACTACAAATTCTTAAAGTGTCCACTCTCATATGAGCTTCATATTAACCTCCACTGTGGGGTGGAACATGACCAAGACGCTCATGGACTGAACATGGACACAACAAAATTCCATATGTTGGTTTCTGGGAAAAAGTTTTAAACAAATAATGTGTGCATCTGTATTCTATTTCTGGATACAATCATGATGTTCCTGATATATGGCTCATAAAGCTGGAGCACATTAAGTCTACACGGTATATGTCGGTTCTCCATCCCTCATCCCACACTTCCTCTAAGGGAGGAGCTAAGAAACAAGGAAGTGAAGCTAGCAAAGGAAATGAGGAGGAGCAGCTAAGAAGCACCCAGGGTTTTAGCTCACCGGCAATGCTGGTAAAATTCAGGAAAGCTTTCTGCACTTTTCACTCTGCTCAGGAAATACTGACTGACCATTTCTAAAAATGACAGACACGGCAGGCAGTCCATGACCCAGGGGACTGGGTCAGCAGGAAGAAAATTAGTGCTAAGTGACCTATTAGACCCTCAGGAGCTGTTCCACATGACTATAAACTGTTGTAGAAAGGACATCATCAACATTTACATTATTTACTGTCCACTGTCACCTAAATGAGGATGAGGTTCCCTTCTGAGTCTGGTTCCTCTCAAGGTTTCTTCCTCTCATCATCACAGGGAGTTTTTCCTCACCACCATCACCTTAGGTTTGCTCATTAGTGATAAATTTTAGAAATAAATAATAACTTTAAACTCTATCATTATTTCTATGTTTCTATATTTCTGTAAAAGTGCTATGCAAATAAACTGAATTGACAAAATGAAGAAAATGCTTCTGAAGGAGATTGAGGAAGTAATAAAAAAACGTTCTGACGTCCTGTGTTCACGAGTGAAATGATAACAGCGAGTACAGCTGCACCAACATCTTGAAAGGCTGTAATGCTGTCACGGTAGGGGGCATCCACACCAGTGACATGCTGTTTTACTCTTTAGCCATTAGACAAACAGGAAGATCATTCATCAGCCTGCTAATAAATTCCGCAAGATGGCACAGTGTCTGGATTGGAGTCATTCTCTGACTAAATCAACCCAGATATAGGAAAACATGACTCAACAGCAAGCATTTTTCTATGCCCTGCACACCAGTGCATTTTTCTGGACGGATATTACCAAGCTTCTGAGTAGCAGCGATGCCATAAATTTCTGTCACCATATCTATTTTTTGTGGTGTGCAGAGGCCAGAGGTGCTGAGTCAGTTTTCTTAGTGCTTTTTTGAGGCCATAGTAAATAATTTAACGGCTGTGTGTCTAATACACACAAGGTGGCACATTTACAGACTATTGTGTTGTGCATAAGTGGCTTATTAAAGTTCGTATTAGTTATCTTTCACAGCGGCAACATACGTATGCTTAATAAACGTCACTGCTTTAGGTCATTCAGAGAAGTTTTATTTCCAGAGAGCTCAGCCCCGAGTGAAAATCCACTATCAATTTGCATAATTTAACAGTCTGAATGGCAAAAAAACTGATCTATTCCACTGTAACTGAAAATGCAATGGTAAGTGTCCAGCTCCATCTTTAAAATCAACGAATTCCATCTCCCCGCATTCTCTACCTACAGGAGGCTCTGCTCTGCAAATGTCACATTTCCATTGAGCCGTATGAAACATCGTGGGCGAGGCAGAGATCTGGGCGACGGGAGGCATCACTGAGTCAGGAGGGCAATCGAGAAGAGATTTTTAAAGTCGAGGTTGAGGAATTAAGTAGCAGAGTGGGACATAAGACACACAGAGATATGACCTGAGGCAAATCTCTTGGACAGAGTGCTCTGGATAGAACGCAGGATGCGGAATGACAGCTGCATTGAAAACAAGGCAATGATGTAATTATAGAGTTTTAATCACTGAATGGATGGGAGGAGGGGAGAGAGGAAGTGGCCAGGGTGGTATAATCTCATCATGCAGCCTAATGGTTACGGAGAGGCCAATGTAATTTCGTCTGTTCGAGTGGGAATCCGTTGGGATGGCGGTAATCGTATTGATTGCGGTGGCTAATTAGCGTCTGATACGGGGGACGATGGCGGGATCAGAGCCCTGAGGGTTGGTCCTTCAAATATCTCAAATCATGGAACTCTACACACTCAGGCAAGCTTGAGCAATCAACAAGTTGGCCATAAACAGCACGCACCCCCTCTTCAACACCCCCACAAATACACACATCTACCTCAGACCGCTGTGCAGAAATAGCCGGCGATGACGAGCTGCTCTAGATGCCACAAAGCGCCGTCTGATTAAACGTCAATAAATCAGCTGAGCCATGCTGAGGCTGCATCACCAGCGATGTTGTTACAATCTGAGGGGCTACGCTTCAGGTGTCTACCAAGCTTAATAGCTACTGCCTACGTGCGTCAAAGGCAAAAAACAGGACAAAAGCAAACGACATTCATGGCCCAGGGACTGGGAAGTTGCGCACCCTTCTAAAGACCCTCTTTTGGAACAGGCACTGGTGGAAGAAGAAGGGCCTCCTGGGAGTCAGGAAGGGGCCGCATTGATCCGTTAAAAAGGTCAGAGCCCTCGTGCTGTGCTTTGTTTGGCAAGGGAAGCGAATAGGTGGAAAAATCTGTCGTCTCCCTCTTGCCACCAGGCAATCACAGAGGCGGCAAGATAAGGCCAGAGAAGATAAAATTCAAATCCGTCACTCCACAAATTGCATAATTCAGGTCCAGAAATCAAGGTCCACTACCACCAACTGTTTTGAAAATAAATTACCTTTTCAGTAAGGATCCGTTATTTAAAAACATTTATAATTAAACCATTTCATTTTTTAGCATTTGTTACCATTTAGCATTTTAATGTAACATCTATTTCATTTAAAATGGCATCATAGAGTATATATTTTACTGCGGAATTCATTAACTAGCTTGGTGCTGCTGATTAGCATGGCACACCTTCAGCAGAGAACGCTTTATCTCCTGAGCCTCAGTGCCATGGCGTAGCTTTTTTTTTCTCCCCAGAACATGCAAAAGATGAATAAACAGCGCAGAATGAAACAGCTCGCTCATAAAGCACCGACTTTCATTAAGGCAGATGAGAAGCTCTGCATGGCGGCTTACACCAAAGAATTACAAATGAGCCACCGAGAAAACACTCCAAATTACTGCTTAGAATTAAAGTCATACAGCTTAGCCCGCAAGCTCGGCTCTACAGTCATGACCAGCTGAACCCTGATTATTATTTTTAGAGGTTTAATAAAGGTGTGATGTCTGTTATCCCAATAAGGTACAAATGAACCAAATAAAATATTCTGAGCAAGACAAACTATCACTCTAAAAAATATTGATATATATATATATATATGTATATACATATGCACTCAACTTTATTCATAACAGCCATACTGCTCTGCCACTGATTTATATTCATATACTATACTTTTATATTTTATTAACATTTTTTCATTTCCTACCTGTACATGCTACACTTAATCTATTTTTTTGACACCTGTTTATAGCACACACGTATCGTACAGTGTATGAGAGTGTATATGACCAATACAGTTAGAATTTGAGTAAATATACACGCTAATTATGCACTAACTCTGCACACATATATTAATATAATGAGTCACTCTAGTGTATTCATATGCTATATTTTTCTATATTTTGTTTAATTATTTTTTCTTATACAGCTAATTCCACTTTATTTCTATTTTTATTCAATTTAATTTACTTTTATTTTATTTTATTTTTAAATTCCACTTTTTGGCTATTTTATGTTGACCCTATTCTTATAACACGGACCATAATTTCACTGCATGTTGTATTGTGTATGATTGTGTATGTGAAAATAAAAATTTTAATTATAATTTTATTTATGAGATATATCCAGCAAAAAAAAACACTTTTTTAAAGTTTAACCTGGGGAATATGCTCAGTTCAATTAAATTTTTATTAGTATAACACTTGAGATTGTCAAAAAGCAGCTTTACAGGAATAAACAAATGAATAAATAAACAATGTTTTAAGTGTATATTTATCACTCACATACACTTGTTACGATTTCAAATGAAACAAAATATTCCCATCTTCAATCTGTTCTTGTTTTTGACCAACACATGAGGGCAGCACTCTCTAGTGGAGATGGACGGACTGTTTCTCGAACTCCAGACTGGTTCTTATCTAAACTGCAGCAATAAGACCCGCCCACACAGTCATTTTCAGCTCTCAGTCAGTTTCCAATCTCCTTGAATTAAATACTGAAATCTCCTATATTACAACCATGAGAGTAAATGTATATCAACCGCTGGCCTTGAACAAATAACAGGAGCATGTAATGCATAATGCATGAGGCTGGAAAGCTGGGGGTATGGATCAGCTACTGTCTGATGATCAACCTCAAGCTCTGTGTATGTGTGTGTGTGTGTGTGTGTGTGTGTGTGTGTGTGTAAAGAACATTTAAGTACAGAATCCAAGCATCATTCAAAAGCCACTTTAACAATACTGAAAAAAATCTATTCTTATTAAAACCGCTTTTAAAACCCCTTGTAAATATTAGTAATAAATTGTAATTTTTTAGCCTATGCAGGATTGTGGAGATCTTGGATCATATCCCAGTGGACTCAGGGCACTAGGCAGGGGACACCCTGGTTTGGGTGAGGTGGAAACATTCTGGACTGGAGGAGGAAACCAGAGGAAACGGAAGAAATCAGGCTACAATACATATTGGGGTGCTGGGGGAGCCTATTTCAGGGAATTCAGGACACTAGGCAGGGGACACCCTGGATGGAGTGGGGTGGAAACACCCTGGACTGGAGGATGAAACCTGGGTAAAAACAGGTTATCCAACACATGCAGGGTTGTGGGGAGCCTGGAGCCTATTTCAGGGGATTCAGGGCTAGGCAGGGGAGACCCTGGATGGGGTGGGGTGGAAACCCCTGGATGGAGGAGGAAACCAGGGTAAAATGAGGAAATCAGCCTCCAACATATACAGGGTTGCAAGGATCCTGGAGCCTTTAAGGGGGATTTAAGGGGATTCAGGGAACTAGGCAGGGACCACCCCGGATGGGGTGCCAAGTCATCAAAGGGCACAATCACACACACTCACACATCCATTTACACACTAGGGGCACTTTAAAGACAATCAGCCTACAATGAATGCTTTTGGACTGGGGGAGGAAACTGAAGTACCTGGAGGAAACCCCCAAAGCAGAAGGACCCTGCACATGCAGGGGGAGGCAGGTATTAAACCCCCAGCCCTGGAAATGAGAGGCAAACATTTGAACCTTGTTTTACACTACTAATAACTGCACAATTTTCACTCGCTGGAACTTGCGTCATGCCAACTGGACTTCTTTCTTGTTAGATCGAAACGTTTCACTACTCATCCAAACAGCTTCTTCATGTCTAAGGGAAGTCGGCTGGATTCCACAAATTTGTATCCTCAGGGTAAGGATTCTTCCCTCCCTGGAAAGCCTTGTTAAGGGAACAAGGAGAAGGTGAGATTGGGGGGAGTCATTCGGAGAAAGAGAGAGTCATTAGGACGTAATAACCCTAGAGAAAGGAGAGTAGGTAGAGTGTATTGAAGTATTAGGGTATATACTAAAATATCACTCAATGAATTTGGTATCATTTCTATCCATACAATCTAGAGAGCACTGCATTTCTTGTGTAGTGCAACAGTAATTCCCAGTCCTTTCCAAACATAAGCCAAACACCTGGCAACAGCCTTGCAAGCCAGACTTCTAGCTAACACTAGAGATTGTGCTCGTTTTTCCTGACACAAAATGATTAAATACACCTATTTTCATAGGAAGGGAAGGCAGACAGTGCAAACAGCTAACCACAGCCAGCTGGATTTGCATAGACTGTGACGGAGGCTACTGAGTGAAAATCCTGGAAACAGTGTAGGCTTACTAAAGCTCAGCTTGGAAAATGATTTAATGCCAAGCAAATAAATCTCTTAAATAATGTTTGAAAGCGAAACACTGTCATCCATAATCCAGAGACTGTGTCTTGCTTCAAAATGCTCATGGTTCTCACAGTGTTTACTGTAGAAACTTTGACTGAAATAAAAAGTGTGTAGATGAATGTGGCAGTGGAAAAATCTGATCCAGTGTCCAGCATTGACCCATGGACTGTTTGAGGCTGAAACTACACCTGCTTCAACTCCTTCATGAAGGGTTCATTTTATCATAGACAGTCTGTTCTATGTCTGAGTTATGTCTGCGAGTCCAAAAGAGCATAACTGGCCATATTGTCTGGGTGGGAGGGACAGCAGTAGTCTCTCCCCTGTCAATCAAAGCAAACTAACCCATCATACACATGCATACAAACGAGGGTCAACATGCTGCCCTGTAAACGGTCATTTCCAAGTTGCAATAATCCCATGTCAGGATGTACAATGTTCAAAATAATAATAAAAACACAAAAAACAGGCAGTAGCTAACCAGCTAACTTCAGAGTTGTAACGCTAAGGATTACCTTCTTGAAACAGTGATTAGTAACAGTGATTGTTCAGTCTATACTGGTCTAGGTGTTTTCAGTGTTTTGTTTAACTGGGTGTTGGTGTGAAATTTTGTTACCTCAAACACAGTAATGATGCAGCATTAGCAAGTTCAAACCCCATGACTTTTCATGTCTCTGAGGAGGCATGTGTCCTGCTGCATTCACAAATAGAGAGTATACAAAGCAAGGCATCATGACTGACAGTTACCGTTGCCGACTAGACTAGTGGGTGTGTCCAGTGATGTGACAATTTTATGCAAATAAGGAGCGACTTGGTGCATCGACTACTAATGGAAGTGAAGAGTGCACGTGATCCACAGCCAAGAGCACACACTACTTTTCCTTCATCTTGTAAGAACTACTTCTCCTTCATCTTAAAGAATTTTAATGTTTCATTTTAGCCCATAGAAAACTGAAATCAATGCTAGTTGCACCACCTACTGGTATGTGTGAACGTAGCATTAGTTTTCATGTGTAGCTAGCGAGAATCGTATAAATGTGCATACATGAATATGGCAATTAATGCAAATGAGTAAGATTCTGTGTGGACTGTTTGAGACTTTCACATGAACCCAACTGCTTTAGTCACCAGCACACCACACCACTAACCCCTGCCATGTAGGGTATGTTATTCAGTACTATACAACACCACAGTACCACACAGACAGCAGGAGGTTCTGGGTTTTGGCTCTCGGCATACCTGTAGCTGACCCGGTGCTGATCTTCTTCACTGGCTGTAATCTAACGTTGACTGTCTGATGTGCGAGAAGAGGAGAGGAAGGGAGGGAGCGAGACACCCCCTCCATGATGCGCATGTGCTGCAGACCCTCAGCCATGGAAAGAGGTGGCACGTCGTAGTCTCCCTCGAAGGCACACTCGCTGTCGATGCTGCTACCTACAGCACAGCGGCACGGTGGAAAAACACACGCATGTGCAGATCTCATGAAACACATACATGTTTGTGTCTGTTACACTCTTGATATGCTCTCACTGGCCACTTTATTAGGAACACCTCTACCCACTGTTTCCCATCCAAACATGGCTGGACTGCTTATTTTAAAAATCTTATGAATTTCTCACACAGCAGTTTCTAAAATGTATACAAAAAGTCTGAACATAAACTGAAGCCCTGGACCTGTTTCTACAGGCTTTTATAACCATCCACTGACTGGATATCTGCTGGAACAAACAGGTGTTCCTATTAATCTGGCCAGAGAGACTACTTTTTTTTCAGAAGGAAACTGTCAAGCTAGGATGCATTTCTGTGCTATATTAATGCTTACAAATTTAATATTTCGGTCAAATTCATCTTTCTTAGTAAAGACAAGCCTGCCATTTAATGTGACCACCATAAGGAATCCCAGGAGACAGTAACAATGATTTATGATATCAGCATCATAACTCGCATCAGAACGATTTACAAGATTGATAATATTACAACTCAGGAAAGGTTAAAGAATTAT
This sequence comes from Hemibagrus wyckioides, assembly GCF_019097595.1. NCBI lineage: Eukaryota > Metazoa > Chordata > Actinopteri > Siluriformes > Bagridae > Hemibagrus > Hemibagrus wyckioides. The sequence goes on along the minus strand of NC_080722.1, from coordinate 23,988,219 downwards.
TATGATACATCGTACCAGACAAAGAGGTTGATATAAATGCTGTCATGTCTAATGAAGACTTAATGTTGTTCCATGCGTCAGTGATGTCATCAAATATGTTTAAATCAGTGTTGCAACTCTGATGGGACAGGACGCTGTATGATTCTTCCCACCAAAATATAATTAACCAAATCACACATAAATAAAAAGTTTTTTTTTTTTTTGGCTAAAAATTCCCTTCATCTCTTATTCACACTCTCATGCTTCCCATCAGGAGTATCTATAACCAGGCAAAGAGCTGAAATCAATACAGGACACTTAAAACTGCCAGTCAAAAGTTTTTGAACAAATGGGGTATCTTGTATTATCACTCACTATTATTGGCACAGAGGAAATAAAAAGCAACGGTTAAATAAAAAAAATGGAAATCCTTGTGGAGCTTTTAAACCTGCTGCCTATCAGATCCTAATTGGACTCTATATGTAAGGTGTTTAGTCTGTTTGGCTCGAACAATGGTCTGCTTTTTCACTCGGATTCAGATGCTTCAAACGGACTAAAGCACAAAAGCGTATCGGCTTTATTAGAGGGAAATCTGTTAAGCCCATACATACGAGACTCAAAGACTTACAGCACTGCTATTAAATGTATTAATCTAGATGTATCAATGTTTTGTGCCTAAAGTGTCCAATTAGAATGATAAGAAATAGAAAGTTAGATTAGATGAGAAATGGCTAGCTACTGAAGTCCAACACTTTAAAAAAAAAAAAAAATCAGTAAACGTTTAATCTAACCAATGAATCTGTATAACTGAATAGAGAAATGCTTCTAATAAGTCGTTTCAACCAAAGCATTAAAACAGCAATGTATATTTTAACAAAAGCATCCTTACTCTATTCAGTGACAGAGAGATAGACTGTGTGATGTATTTAATTTTTCCTGTTTTATAACTGTTCATATACAAGCTCAGCATTCCTAGCTATGTATTCTCAAATTCTCAAGCTCAGTATTCATTTGCTGCAATATATTTGGACTCCAGTGTTGCAGAAATCCATGACAGAAACTTGGCATATTAATCAACAATCTGCAAACCCTATACCAAATGCCTCAAGGCAAAAACAAGCAAATAAACATGAACATGAAGATTAGCTAATCATACAGCTTATCTCTAGACTACATCTCTCATTTCCCAAAGGCCCAGGCAATAACCATTTCTAGTTTGCATTTACAAGCACGAGTGAAAGCTGTGCTTTTGCTGTGTTGTACTATACTGTACAGTATCATGACACTGCAGATGTCCTACCTTGACCGCCGAAACTGTGGTGAGGATCTAAGCTGGCACTCCGTAGGTCGCTGACCTCTTCACTTCCTCCATCTGCAGAAGTTGAGAAGGAGAAAGAGGAGAGAGAGTGAGCATGGCGAGGATGAGGAGGAGAAAACTCTAAATAGCTACCAGCTTCCTGCTGGAGAAGGTACGCCACACGCGGGTCCACGAGCCACGTCCGAGCTTGGAAAATCCCCATGAATGTGCTCACGCACAGCCCCTCCACACTACTGCTGCTCTGCAGAGACCCGTTCCTCAGAGGGTAGAACTGAGAGACGGAGGACAGGCGCTGTTTCTTAAGCTTTCCCATGGCTGCTAGTATGGGCTTGAAGCCATAAATGACCATAAAGAGCTTTTACTTCCAACTGAGAAGAAAGTTGACTTCCAGCACTGCAGTGAATGACTGGACTGGGCAGCGATAACACAATCACCACAGCTGCTTTACACTAGCTTGTTTGCTGATTGATTAGCATTGTGCTAACTGTAGCCAAATCAATTACTGTGTTCCCCCGAGGGATCATATCAGCCTCAATCTGGGTGCAAGATGGAGAAAGTGGAAGAGGATTTAACTCCTTTGGGAACGGGTAGATAACAACATGTGGGGTGTGGAATAAGAGTTGCTAGATTTGGGTGTTTAGTAGTTTTTTTAAGAATTTAAACGATAAAAAAAATAATCTGTGTGGGTTTTAGTTATCGATCTACAGTGTTAATCATCTGTGATGCTGGGAAACTTGTATGGCATATATGGATTTGTTCCTGGTCACTAATAGTCAGACCACAGAGTCGTTCTTGGCCACAGGCAAGTGACTCTGAATACCTTATCAGGCAGGTCAGTTTAGAAGAAGCCTTTATTTATCATATTACACTACAATGCAGTACAGTGAAATTCTTATCTTCACCAGCTGCTTAGAAAGTCAGAGCACAGGGTCAGCTATGACACAGCTCTGGAGGAGAAAGGGTTAATGGCCTTGCTCAAGGGCCCACTAATGGCAGCTTGAACTATCAGAAACCCTTAACCATAACTCAAAGCCCTAACCAATCAGCACTGAGGGTTTTATGTAAAATGTTACCGTTTAAATAAATGTGCAGTACTGTGTAATGCGTTTGCAGCATTCATTTATTTATTTATTCTTACAGACTGGCTGGTCAAAGTCTGATACTAATACTAAAGGAATACTGATACTGATACTCATATTAAACAAATACTGATACTAAAGAGATACTGATACTAAACAAATACTGATACTGATACTTAAGAGATACCTATACTGATACTAAAGAAATACCTATACTGATACTAAAGAGATATACTGATTTTGATACTGAAGAGATACTGATGCGACAGACATACTGATACTAAAGAGATACCAATACTGATTCTAAACATATACTAATACTAATACTAATACTAATAATAAAGGAACACTGATACTGACACTAAACAGATACTGATAACGATATTTATACTAATAAGTAAACAGATACTGATTCCAAAGAGATACTGATACTTAATAGATACTGACACTGATGCTAAACAGAAACTGATATTTGTTACTTATGATACTCATAATAAACAGAAAATGACAGTGGTATTGCATTACACCCCTAATGCACACATATACACTGGTCGTGAGACCTGTAGGAAAGATCACACTGACTGATAGCTGAATATTAGTAGCCTTGGGGTCGAACGCTGTAGTGTATCACATGCCCAGTAACTGTTGTTTTCCTGGATAACAGCATCCTCACTTCCTAGCCTGACACAGTCCTGAGTCTAAATCTTTGTTTAACAGTCACAAATAACAACTGCACCTTTTCCAACTGTTATATGGACTACAAAAAATATCAAGAAACTGCTTACAGTGCTTTTCAAATGATTGATGGTAAATTAACTTTGGCAGGCTGGTATATTCCAGCAATAGCATGCCTCCACATTTATTGGAAATTGCTGTCTAGTTAAGAAGCATCAAGCGCGAATTTAGCAGAGCCAAGATCAATTTCCCATTAAGTTCCAAGCATGGACAAATGAAAACACTTTCTCTCTGTAAACTCACATCTGGAGATCAAGATAAGGTTTCATATTTATATAAGATTGAACCGCTGAGATTGTAGACTGAATGCTTTCAAAAACTCGAGCTTAAATTTTATCAAGAAAACTTTTTTTTTTTAACTTCCTGCTGACATTCTTGTTTCTACGCAGTCTGATTTACTACCTGAGGATGATTGTGATGGTTACAGGTACAGCGTGGACACAGCAGGTGGTATCAGCTGAGAAAGTGGTGATGTATCAATAACAACAATGACAAGCTTCAATTCTTTTATAGAACATGCACGGATTCAATTCAATTCAATTCAATTTATTTTGTATAGCGCCTTTTAAAATGAACATTGTCTCAAAGCAGCTTTACAAAAGAAGAGAAACAGAGAAAGGGGAGGGGAAAAAATTAAAATAATAAAAAAAACAGAAATAACTAGAAATAAGAATAAATTATTAAATTAAATTATTAAACTATTTTATTTTATCCCTAATGAGCAAGCCTGTGGCGACGGTGGCAAGGAAAAACTCCCTGGGATGATATGAGGAAGAAACCTTGAGAGGAACCAGGCTCAGAAGGGAACCCATCCTCATTTGGGTGTCACTGAACAGTAAATAACGTAACTGTAAATAAATAATGTCCTTTCTATAACAGCAATCAATGGCCCATGAGGAACTATTAGGTCAGTGTAGTTTCTAAGGTCATTATAGACACTAATTCTTTGCTGTCACGGGCTGACAGATGAAATGGCAGATCTGTGATGGTGTGAAAGTCCCCAAGTGGCTCTGTCCATGGCTGTCTCCTGGTCCACACAGATCCATTCACAGCATCAGTGGGCACCACCAAGCGACGAGACTCCGACCAGGGGTAGGGCAGTGGTCACAGGATCCACTCAGCATTTCATCAAGGCAGAGGTAAGCTGAGTGGTTAAAATGGTGCATACATTATATCATCGCATTCGCATTGGCTCCCCAGTGAGACGCAATCTAATCCAAAATGCTGAGCGGCTGAATGTCAAAGGCCTTGTTCAAGGACTCCGAAGTGGCTCTGTGCCAGATCTGGGATTTGAACCATAATGTCACTAGAAACAAAACTAAACCACTCAGCTACTGCTGCCTCCAGTCCACTTTATGGATTAAATCCATATCTTAGCTTGCTGATACTGCAATTATAAATACGTGCATTGAAACAAAATGTATGTCCAAAAGGCATAAATATGGTAAAGACTGCAAAATTCAAACCTCACAATATATAATATATTATTCACATCCAGTCCATTCTGTATGGGTATTTCTGTATCTGTCTGCTTGGTGAATTGATGAAAATGTATAAATGCCGCAGAAGTAGTCAATTTCCAGCAGACTCGCTTTAAAATTTCAAGAGATGTACTTGAATGAATCATCAGTGATAAAACTGTAATAACACAGACATCTGTGCAGGAAAGAGCACATCAAACTGCACATTACTCACTCTCTCTCTCTCTCTCTCTCTCTCTCTCTCTGTTTCCTGTTACTGCTGATATTTTTATATCAATATTTTATGTATTCTTTAAAATACGATTAAGATGTCGAAGAGATAGTGGTGCTAGAATGTAAGTGAGATTTGAAGAAAAAAAAAGAAAAAGAAACAAGACGGGGGAGATGGAAAATGTCACTCGTAAGAATTAGATGCATTTGTTCTGTACAGCATTAGCCAGAGTGACAGGAGCATGAAAATACCGTCAGACCTTATGCAACGTTATCTTGAGAACGAGACGGCGGCTGAGTCGACGGGACTGCACTCACCGGCAGACAGGAGATAGACAGAGGTGAAGAGAAATAAACAGAACATAAGACAATGGAAGGAATTGAACCAAGAACTGGATGAAAATCTAAGGCTGAGAAGAAAAAAGACAGCTATAAAGAATATGAGTAAAAGCTAACCTAAGGAGTAACGTAAAGGAAAAATTCACAATATTTAGTGACATTTAATGATGTTTTATTTTATGATTCCAAATCACTGACTTCACTGACCCACTGGAATTTCATTTCATTTAACCATTTCCTACCCATCTGACTACCTTCTAATAGTGCTGCAGGTCCCATTCACCCTTTGCTTCATCCCTAGCTTCAAGACAGAGCGATGCAGCAGTGCTTCAATCCTCTGTCCAGCTATTTCACCCATTCGTATAAACACTCTGCTCCAGCAGATCAGACTCCACAGCTTCAGTCTTCCTGATAATCATCTACGTTTATCATCTCACAGGTCACTGACTGCTCCAGTCGAGATTCCCTGCTCTAACTGCATAGTTGTGTAGCTGCATTTCATTCTGTCTCCAGTACGTCTTAACCGAGTTCTTTTAGCACTCAAGGAACTAAAAAATGAAACCTGACCTTTATTACTTACAGCTGAGATCATTTCAACCGCTGTCCGTCAGCAGATATATTTTAATTAATTAGCCATGCTAACTTCTCGTTGTTAGGGATTTTTAGAGGAAAAACTTGACTGTTATCGTGCATGGAGTAAAACATACAGACTATGGAAGGAAAAGCTGAACAGCAACAGAAGTATGACAAAGTGATACACAGAAACCAGGATTAAACAGTAGAGCAAATCAAACAGGGGTGATTTGTGAGACACGTGTTCAGGAATCAGGGGATGATGGTGTTGGGTTACTGATCATAAGGTTGTGAGTCAAAATCCCAGGTATACTAAGCTGCCACTTTTGCGTCCTTGAGCAAGACTCTTAACCTTCAATTGCTCAGTTTTATAAATGAGATAAATGTAAGTCGCTCTGGATAAAAGCATCTGCCAAATGTAGTTAAGAACTGATCGAGCATAACAATGAAACTCACATGATGACGTTTCCTGAAAATTGCTTGATTTTGTTCATACAACCAAATCTAATACATGTTGAATATCAGCTTTGTTTATTATAATGTGTTCTACTGATTCAACCTCAAGTCCAAGTACATCTTGTTTTTATCTGATCTAACAGATCAGATGCATAAAGCAGGTTCAACCCCGAAGTCTGCAATTTCCCATCTGTCATTCTACCAAATTTTCACTTGAATGCTTTATACCTGCCTGTGAAGACACAATTTAAAAGTTCTTCATATTTTCAGGCCCTAAAAAATTCTGTTTTTCTTCATGTTTCTACTTTTTAAACGCGTCTTACCAAAAGCTGAAGTCTAACCTGATAGCTAAAACAAAAATAAATCACACGGTAAAATAATTCTGTGGTCATGAGTAGAGATCCATGGACAGAAAATATTCTTATAAGTATCTTTGGTCGCTCTGAGTGACATTTCTGTTTAAAGTCGCTGATTGATGGGTTGGAAGCACAATGCAGTAGTTTCCTTTAATTTCCGCAGGTTGATCATCTTCAGGATCTTCAGCATATAATCAGCCATGGAGAACTCGATTGTTATAGAATTTGGCCAAGACTTTATTGCAATCATCAATAGTTAAGTCATTGTAAAGACTGCTAGAATCACACCATATGATTAAAAAGTGGGTTTGTAAGGTGGTGGGTCACTGTGCGCCAAAATAACAGCTTCTACAAGTCTCTGGAGTGATGCAACAGATCTGTAGCCATGAACACCATTCTTCCGAAAGATATTCGCTGGAATTTCCAGCTGGGGTTTAGATGATGCTGGAGGACAGCAGGGTGAAAAATCTCTCATGGCTGAGATCTGGTGATTGTGAAGGCCATTGCATATGATTTCTATGATTTTCATCCTCGTCAAGCTATTCAGAGAGCTCTTGTGTGAGCTCTGTGGAAGGGGGCGGGGCCATCTCTGAAGAGTCTGGTGTGTGATTGGTTGAATTTGTACCATAAGATCCATCATTATTATCATTGATTAGGTCAACCATTATTATTATATGATTATAGATCCATAACTCTGCCTTAAAAAAAGAAAGCCTTAAACATAAATTGCCAAGATGTTTTAGTCTAGAATCCTGATCAGATATATTTTAAAAAATGTTGGAACTGTGTGTCTAGATTCTGGAAAATATTTTTCTGTAGATAAATAAAAGACAAATTAAAAGAAGACCTAAGTGGTAAGGTAGACCCACTAAACCATCTCCAGGCTCTGTAAAGTTCAGATGTTTCAGTATCTGATACGGTTAAAGCCAGACACGCAATATTGATGCCGGTTGGATGCACAATATAATATTGTACCCACGCAGGCATTGTATGTCCAGCTTAACCTCATCTATAATGAATAATGAGCAAATCCTAAGAGAGATCGTGTCGCAGGCTTTCAAGCTATCCCTGGTGTCTGTTTACATCGGGGAGCCCAAGAAACCCGCAATAACATAACTAAGCGTTGTAAACAGTAGCTGCACTGATTCGCCACTTAAAAAAAAAAACATTAATACTTTAATAGTCATTCAGCTTTGTGTAGCAAGAATCCAGGAGCGAGACACATAAACCCGGGCAAATATGCAAATAATATATGAAGCATATGGACACGGTGTACACAAATTAAGTATTCGGGTACAATTATACACAAAAAGCAAGCAAACGTATAGAATGCACAGTAAACAAACTCTGTTACTATGGTAACACGTTCAGTAATATCTTCAGAGGACATACATGTAATCAAATACAGTTTTGAAGGCACTGAGCCACACCCACACATACACACACCCACAAACACATACACACACACACAAACACACACACACACACACACATAGCCTTGGCTCACCTCTGGCTACAAACAGTGTGTTTCCATAGTGCTTGAAAATCCTGAGGTGAGCAGCGTCTGCACAAATTCCACACAAAGAGACACAGAGCAAGAGAGAGGAAGAGAATATAGAGGGAGGGGGAGACGGATGAGAGAGGAATGCTAATGAAGAGAGAGGACAGAGACGATGGGAAAAGGAGGAGAAAAAGAAAAGAAAGCAAAGGAAGGAAAGAGAAAGGGAGAAGAGTCCAGACTGACGGAGGGCTTTCAGGACTCTGAGCTGCATGGAAAGCAAGCACCAGGTGTCTGTGTGTGTGTGTGTGAGAGAGAGAGAGTGTGTGTACATACAAATGAGTGCACACATACAACAGCAGCGGCAGGCATGCGTCCTTTCAGCTCAGGGTTATAACTCTCTTCTTTTTCTCCCTCTCTTTTATAGATATAGCTGGATGTCCTACATTCAACCACTGGTCACTTTTTTATTGCCTTTTTCTCATTTCACTGTCAAAACACTTTTGACCAAAGAGGCAAATCAGACACACACACACACACACACACACACTGTCTCATGCTAGTCTGTACATGTCAGTGTTAGTCATAGCAGTGACCAGAACATGCACATGCACACACACACACACACACACACACCTTTGAGCTAGGTGTGGTCGATGCAGCTTGAATGATTGAGCAGCTCAGACTCAACATGCACTCCTTCCATGTCCACTCTACTGCAGCAGCATTTTTCAACTCTTACACTGACTTTCAGGCTAAAATTCACTTTGTTCATCATCATGGCACAAAACATGGCATCTGATCGGTGTTTTTCATTACCACCGGTGCAGGCAGTAACCTTCAAAGAGCAAAGGAACTATAAAAAGGGAGTGAAAGCAAGCTGTTGTTCAGAAGAAAATCACATCACCTCATTGTATGCTTATTGAGATGCTGTCATCTGCACACCTTCTGGCCATGTACACATGCTTTTTGGCTCAAATGAATGAACCTTAGGACTTCATTCATACAGTAAACTCTGTTGTCATACAGCCATCATTCCCTTTCTCCTGCCACCCTCATAGAGCTCGAACCTCATGCATACCTCATATCCCTAATCCTCCAATAGACTCATATCATTCTTCTTCACAGCTATAGTCCATGTATTTCATACTTTCTGGAGCCATCCAGACCAGTGTGGCTATACCCCTGATTAACGTGACAGTTTTGTTTATTAGTGAACTTCTGTTACTTAATACAGTACTCATTGGTGGATCTTGCCTTGGTGCTCTGAGTTTCTCACATTCCCTGTTGTCAGGCATGTGAGGATGTGAAACTAGTGAATTTGAGTGGATCTCCCCATCATATTATCTACTAAAGAATTTGTAAACTCTGCTAGCATACATACAGGGCCAGAATTGGGCTTTCCTCATATGTGTGAAGAACAGACCTACAGGAAGTATAAAAAAACAAGGTTAAGATGATCGTCAACCCAGACAGATTCCTCAATGAGAAGTAGGTTGACCTCTTCTCCAATGCCAAATAAAATCACAGTCAAATACCTGGATGCACTGGCCTGTGACTGGTCGGACCACCTATTGTATATATTTACACCTTGCACAGAATTCAGAGATCAGAGACGTTTTTTTACCTCCACTGTGGCCTGCGAGACCTTGGTTTTCCCTGCTTGTCTTAATAGTGGTGGAAAAGCTTAGCAGATTCTTTCCACAATAGATCTATTATTTCAATTAGATGAAAATATCTGACTAAAGTGTAGTTTGAGGGCTTGTGACCAAGCATTCAAGAATGCATTCATGAATGCAAGGATCTAGTACATTGTCCTCATATATTGTAAACATATTGCACAGCATTGGGATGGTGGTGGTTGATTGGGTGCTTATGAACTTGTTAGAGCTTTTCTGGGAGGAATGCTTAATCCACCACTCTCCCCCAAGAGCTGGAGTCTCTTAGGACCTCTCCTTTTGAGCCTACACAGGGAGCTGAAAAAGATCTCTCTAAATCCTACAGATCACGAGGTGGAGAACTACATGCCCTGGGGGTAAGCTCACTTTGCATGCAGTGGTGGCACCTGAGTGACTCTCCCCAAAGTCAGAACACTTACTTTTCGATTGTCCAGGGCTCCATGAAGGGAAACTGCTTAGAGGTGATCATCAGGTCCACTGTTCATCCACCACAGAGGGACGGTATGACACTTGGCCCCTACCATGATATATCACTCTACAAGGAATGCCTCCTCCTCATGGGTATTACTTTGAGGCATGAGACTTCAGGAAATTTCTGCTGCTGTAAGTCACCATTCACCTTCTATTGATTCTACAGGCTTAACATTGCCCTTTCCTGTGGTGTAATTGTAGCAGTCTTCTACAAACACCTGATTTATCAGTCCTAAGTTGGGCGAGATCCTCATGAAACTGTGTTAAAGCTTATCCTAGTGATTACTGCTCCAGGAAGTTAAGAAGATTGATACAGAATGCTACTTAAATATGTGACTGCGGACAACACCGGGAATCCCTGCCATTGAGAACCAGCTCCAATCCAGCAGTTTGAAGGTTCTAGCATACAATAAGTGTTTGATCAGTATTTATATCAAATACTACGTATATTCATATTAAAGGTCTTAAAATTCTTGACACACATGGAGATAATTCAAGGAATGTAAATAGTCACTCCTGAGAAACCAGTGATCTTGACCCCAATCTTAGACAACTGCCTGATCCATCCTGATACCCTACACCTGGTTGGATTCTAATCATTTGGAAACCTCTCACTGTTGCTGAGGATGAGCCACATAGACAGCCTGGAGATACATTAGATTACTTCAGTTTTGCTTTGATGGCTTGAGACTGCACTTGCACTATAATGGCTTTAGGACTGCAATTGCCACAAACACTTTTGCACTCAAGTCTCCATCAGTGAACAGCTTAACAAAATAGACTTCATGTTAAAAGTTGAATGGATGTCCAGGTTAAAACTGCACATTTTTGACCACACAGTTGTAGATGGGAATTATTGACAATCACGCTATCCAGTGTCACCCTGATGAGGATGGCTTCCATTTTCAGTCTCTTAAATTTTCTTCCTCATATTATCCCATGGAGTTTTTCCTTTTCACCATCACCTCTGATCTGCTCATTGGGAATAATTTAATAAATGTAAAGTTTACATCCAAAATTGATATATTTCTGTAAAGCTACTTCATGACAATGTTCATTGTTAAAGGTGGTATACAAATAAACTTGAACCGAAATGAATAGAGAGTGGCACCACTGCTGTAATGACAATAAATTGTACTGAAGAATACATTTATTTATAATTATACAATGTTTTGAACAGTACATGATAAAGTGTCAACATTCAAATTCTCATTTCATACCCATAACTGAATTTGAAAGGGGCGGAGGAGATCGTTGGGCAGTGAAGTAGATTAGTGCTAGGTGTATTGACCTATATCTAACTCATTCATATCTCTCTCACATATGTACCTCCATCTATCATTAAGTTACAGCCAATAAAACTTGAATGGCTGAGCAGATCAGACTGAATGCACACTTCCTTCAATGTCTCCTCTGCCTATTAAGACATGATCTCTAAGGAATAATTACCTAATTATCCACTGCTTTTACTGAATAGAGAGAGCGAGAGAGAGAGAGAGAGAGAGAGAGAGAGAGAGAGAGATAGAGAGAGAGAGAGGTACTTTGAGATCACATTATTCAATAGTGAGGTCAAACAAACAGGCTTGGCTCATCTTACTATTTTCAAGGGTATAGTACAGAAAATATGGTTGTGTCCTAATAAAGCAGTTTGGATTCTGAAGCTGGAAGGTCATACCTATATCAATATTTACATCCCAAACGGCCTTCTGATGTGCTTTTAGCTGGCTGATTTTGATCTTCCGCATCCATAAATCCTTCACTGTCCTTTGGGTTAGTATTCAGGGTTCAGGGTTAGTGTTTTAAGATAGGGTTTAGGGTTACGGTATCCCCATAATTCAGTGTGTTCACAAAAGCATTAAAAAATGGAGCTAGAAAAAGGATAACTGCATGAATATGAAGTGTGAAGTGCACTATTTCAGATATCATGAGTACATCAGTGGAATCACAAAACCCTATCATCAATATTCCTAGAATACCGAATTTGACTTTCAAAGCAATCTGGCTACCACCATATGCCTCTCTATTTCAGCCAACACATCGCTCCTGGTTGAGAGGGCTACACCTAGGCTGTCCAACTCTGCTCCTGGAGAGCTAGTTTCATTAGCATCTGCTCGCAATTGGCAAAAAACTTATGATTCATCCCTTGACTGAAATCTAGCTTCAGCTTGTTAGAGACTGTTTCAACCTTGTAGCCTTAAATATTTTCCACAAATAGGACATCCAAGGTGGATCTTATTAGATTAAAAAAGCATGTGACTAAAAAGCAATGCAACAAGAATCCAGGAAGGTATTCATAAAGTCTCCTCTCTGTACTGGAACTGGAGCTTTCCCTGAACAGCTGAGGCTTTAAACAAAGATCCACTTTTTGGTTAAGCTTTTAAGTAAACTAAATCTACACTTAAAACACTTTTACACTCTTATTTCTGATGCTGCAATGATTTCTACACTACTCCTCTCTTAGCTGAATGATATTCTTTACATCCTGGCTCGTCTATACAAGCACGCAGATCTATTTTTCACTAGGGACCACGAAGCACTTGGGTAAGTCACTTTGGATAAAGGTGCCTTCTATAAATGTAAATGTAATTGTTCTAAAACACAAACGTGTCAGAAGTGATGCCTTCGAGCCAAACACCGCCTGTTACCTTGTTTCATTTGTGCAACTTAACATTTCCAAATTCTTGTAATATCATGAATTTACACCAAAATTCTAGGCATAGCAACACCCTGAATTCTGCCTGTGGCACATAACAGATTGAGAAACGTGTCAAGGCCTTGAGTATGAATGAATATTAAAATCCCCACAAATTTAAAAATCTGATATATCATTAAAGATATAAAATAATAGAGTGTATAAAAATATAAAAATAACCAAGGTTAGTGTATCTGCCTCACACCTCCAGGGATGAGGGCTCGATTTCTCCACCATGTGTGTGTGTGTGTGTGTGTGTGGAGTTTGCATGTTCTTCCCATGCGACATGGGTTTCCTCTGGGTACTCCAGTTTCCTCTCCTGGCGCAAAAACATGTGCTATAGGATGATTGGCATCTCAAAATTATCTGTGTGTGTGTGTGTGTGTGATGGGTTGGCAAAGTGTCTCCCACCTTGTTCCCTGGGTTCCAGGTCTCCTGTAACCGTATGTAGGATAACTGGTACAGAAACTGGATGGATGGATCTTTGCCATTATGTTTCCTAGTGTCCAAGAGGTCAGGATCTAACGGTAATATATATCGAGCAAATATGTAGATCTGATTATTATTATTATTATTATTATTATTATTATTATGTAGAACAAAATCTGCAAAAATGGCTGAGAAAATGCATAGAAGACACATTTTTGAAGGGAATTTCTTGACTTTTCAGACACCTTGGACTTTCAGGGTGTTAACTGACAGAACAGATAACGTGTTAAAAATGAATAACCTTACATAATGGCCCTCCTGGGGGTCACAGAAATGCTGATGCTGAAGAAGAGTTTGACCCCCTGCGCTCTATAAAGTAAACTGTAGCTAGTCTCGAAAATAGTAATAGTTCTAAATAGCTCTCCCTCTCCACAGATGGAGTTGGACACTCTGGGGAACAATCTATCCAATCTGTATCAATCTTACAGCCTGCACACTTTCACCAAAGGTGGCATATTTGACAGAGATTTAATGTGTGTAGTCCTGAGTCGGTTTAGCTCTTAAAGCTAAAATATACACCTGACAAAGGACAATCTCCAGATGGATCGGAAAGATGAGACAATATCTGTGATCTTGGGGACTTGGGTGATAAGTGGACTCAGCTCAGGTTGAAATGGGGCCCAGCTGGAGAATGTGTGTCTGTGTGCGTGTGTGTGTGTGTGTGTGTGTGTGAGATGGACGAACAGGGGAACTCAGCGATGTGGGCTAATTGCAAAGGGAGCTCTGGGCCACAGTGGTGGAAAAGAAGGGGCCCATAAACACAAAGTGTGGCTTCATTTCCTCAGTCTCAGCTTTCTATCATCTATCATTCTTCCACTTATGAGAATGATGAGGTATAGCAGCCTCTTATCTTCACCTTATTGCATTCATTAAACGCTAATGTTTAATGACAGATGGTTCAAACACACCTGAATGCTGAGTGTCTGAGAGCAAGAAATCTGCAAGAGGTCAACATCAGTTCTATAGACTTTCAAGAATTTTGTACCATCTTACACACTATGTCTAGTAAAAGGAACATTCTATACATTATGGTTGGTTGTGTGAAGCTTCATTTACGTTCACGATGACAATGATGACTGATATGTTTAGCAAAAGAAAAATACAGCTCAACTCGAGCATCTACACGTGCACCACATGTTGGTTCCAAATTGGCAAAATTGAGGCGAGACGGCTCTGTAGATCTGAACCAACTGCAGCTTTCCACATATGTGTACAAGTTGCATTTTCAACAGAAGGCTCATTATGTGCCTGGATGGATCAGCTGGCTGTAGTGAATCAGTGCATCACTTTCAATTCAAATACATTCAAATGAAACTTGTTCCACAAACCTTACTATAAATATCAGTTGTCAGGATTTTACAGGAGTCTGTAAAGGTCAGCAACAAAACTCTATCACGTAACACTCTCTTCTATTTAATGAATCCAGAGCAATCATTTAGAATGACAAATATTATTATCTCTAAGTCACGGAGTCAGTGAATTACTTCACACCAATCATCTTCATTAAAATTGCCACTTTCGGAAAAAAAAAAATCACACATATTTTTATTCCAATGTTTCTTAGAGCACTTAGCATTCAAACACTTGACACACTTGAAATCAATCTGCCATTAATGCTTTTAACAACTGGTTTTTGTATCCGTAGCTCTCATTTAGTTTGTTGCTTTTCCTTTTTTTTTTTTTTTTGGTAGGTTTTTGTAATGTAAAAAAAAAAAAAAACTTTTATAAAAATGAATCAGAAGTTATAATAACCCGGTAGCCACGTCTTTTTATAATTGAGGATGTAGCTGTATCCAATTACGTTCAATCTCATGCTCAAAAGTAATTATAATGCAAGGAACAAAAGAAATTCAAAAGATCATCACACCCCCAGTGCAGCATGGTGGTGGTGGTGTTGGTGGTAGAATTATGCATGAGAGCTGCTTTTCTTCAGACAGAACTGGGGTTAGGAATCATGAATCATGTGTGCTATGAATAGCAATTGATTTGAGTGCAAAACCGTCAGGTGTCTAATAGTAAGCTGAAGAAGAAAAGGAATTTCAGCATGACAATCACACAACGGTGTACATCTCTTTTTGGATGGTGTAGCCAGAGATCAAACCCGAATACAACTACAAATCTGAGGGGTGACATGAAGCAGGCTTTGGAATAGGGATGCTTGTACAGTTTGATGGAAGTTTTTTGCAAGAAACAGTAGGAAAATATTGCTCAGTCAAGATTGAGTGGTGTCATCAAACCAAATCATGTGCACTTATCCAGGTAGGTATCTTAATTTTTACCCTGATTTTTTTACACTGGACAAAGTTCTGACACATTTCTACATCCCCAGAACCGGCCATTTTGACAGGGATGTGTAGTCTTTCTGTTCATGTGCTGTGCAGGAGTAACATCCAAACCCTGGAGCAGTCAGCAATCAGTGTATACATTCAGAAAAGAAAAGTTATCTCCAGCTATTATTTCCCCACCTGTATTCTCTATAAAAAAAGTCTGCCTCGCACCACAATTATTCCTGCCTCCCATGCTAGTCGGCTAGATAAGAGCATCTGTTTGCTGAATGCCGTAAATGTAAAAGTAGACTCCAAACTCTTAAGCAGTCTGATCACTATTCAGAAGCCAAATTGTGGAAAATGGACATAAATATCTAACAAAAGGAAATTGTCCCAGTGTAGGTGGAGAACAAGTGTCTCTAAAGTGTCTCAAGTTGCTGTGAATCCCGTCTGCATCTTACTGTAGCACTGTGATTTCTCTCGTCTGTCTTCTCTTTCTATGCGTCCTACATTCGTTTTGTTCCCACCATCATCAGAACCACTTCAAACAACTGTATCTAAATCGTGATCACACCAGTGTGGGTGAAATGAAGGCTGGAAAGAATGAATTCATCAGGACCTCTTTGGAGATGAGTCTGAGATTACAAACAACACACCATTATAATTAGATACAACGATCAGCTGAAGATTAACACCACCTGCTTAATATCGTGTAGGTTCTCCAAATCAGCTTTAACCCGTCGAGGCATGGACTCCGCAAGACCTCTGAAGGTGTGCTGTGGTATCTGGGAGCACATCCTTTAAGTCGTGTAAGTTGTGGTGGGGAATCCAGCGAGCTGTGATGCACTGTGTGTTCTGACACCTTTCTCAAGCCAGCTTTAGCTTGTGCTACAGAAGCTCTTCTGTTGGATTGGACCAGACGAGCTAGAATTCTCTCCCTACAAGCATCAGTGAGACTTGGGTGGCTATGGCCTTGTCACTGGTTCACCGGGTGTCCTTTCTTGGACCACTTTTGTTAGGTATGAACCACTGTGTCCAAACTGCTGTTTTGAAGATGACCTAGTCAGAATTAGGATCAGAATCAGCTTCATTACCAAGTAAATATAGATAAATCAGGCATAACATTATGACCACCTGCCTAATATTGTGTTGGTCCCTCTTTTTGTTCCCAAAACAGCCCTGACCCGTCCTGCACTGTGTATTCTGACATCTTTCTATCAGAACCAGCATTAACTTCTTCAGCAATTTGAGCAACAGTAGCTCGTCTGTTGGATCGAATCACACGGGCCAGCCTTCGCTCCCCACGTACATCAGTTAGCCTCAGCTGTCCATAACCCTCTTTCCGGTTCACCACTGTTGCTTCCTTGGACCACTTTTGATAGATACTGACCACTGCAGACCGGGAACACCCCACAAGAGCTGCAGTTTTGGAGATGCTCTGATCCAGTGGTCTAGCCATCACAATTTGGTCCTTCGTCAAACTCGCTCAAATCCTTACGCTTGCCCTCAACTTTGAGGAGAAAATCTTCACTTGCTGCCTAATATATCCCACCCAATAACAGGAGCCATGATGAGGAGATCATCAGTCTTATTCTCTCACTGCTCACAATGTTATTCCTGATTGGTGTACACTGTGTAATTGTGCAGTATTATATTGTATAAAAAGTGAACCAGTGCAAACAAACTAGCAATGCTACAGTCAGTGCAGGTGGAAACATTAACTGTACATTAACTGTACATTAATGGAGCAGTGGAAAACTTGCAGTTTGAGGTAGGAGGTAAGATAGAGGTGCAGGTGCTGTATGGCTGTTTGAGTTGTGTGCGTTAATGTGGCGCATATGAACACATGAAGGGGGGTTTGTGTGTTAATGTCCAAGTAGGCGGATAAAAGACCATGGTGAGTCCTGGATGTTGCTGAAGAGGTCAGTTGCTGAGGGAAAGCCATCACAATTTATAAACTTGTTAAAGTCACTCAGGTCCATTTTTCCTCCTTCCAACACATTGACTTTGAGAACTGACTGTTCCCCTGCCGCCTAATCTTTGACAGGTGCCATTATAACAAGAAAAACAATGTTATTCCCATCACCTCTCTGTGGTGTGAATGGTATGGCTGACCCTGTATGACATACAGCAGAACTTTTGCACAAGCACTCATTTCAGTTACACATAATTAAATACACATGACTCACTTACATCTTGATTTAGAAAGAACCCATACACCAGACTCTATATTTAAACTGTTGCCTACATGCTGGAGTATGTCCAGTAAAATATTATTATTAATATTCTCTCAAGTCAAGTGATTCAAACATAGTTGATTATTTAAAATACCAAATAGTTATAGGACTAGTTATAGAACTCTGGTCTTGAGCTCTAGTCTAGAGATGTTTTCTGTATTGGCTTAGTGGTTAGCACTGTAGCCTCGCAGGAAGAAGGTCCTGGGTCAGAATCCTGGGTTTGCATGTTCTCTCCGTGCCTGAGTGGGTTTCCTCCCACAGTCCAAAAACATGTGCATTAGGTTGATTGGTATTCTAAATTGCCTGTAGGAGTGAGTTGTCCAGGGTGTATCCCTGCCTTTTGCCCAATGTGCACTGGGATAGGCTCCAGCAGACCCTCATGACCCTAATTAGAAATAAAGCAGGTATAGACAATGGATGGACTTGGATTTGTCTGAGTGTCAGGCAACCCTCAACTGTATAAAGTAAGATAAAATGTAAGCTGCTCTGAATAAGGGATTCTGCCAAATGCTGTAAATGATCTTGACATAAGGGCTAATTCTAGGTAACTTTTGAAAGAAAACTGACATATTTGGTTTGGCATACAGTATATGGAATAGAAGCAAAAGATTGACTTTGGTCGCATTCTTGTCCTGGTCTTGACTTAATTTTAGTTAACTCTGGTCTTGGAATTGACAAAGGCAGTCTTGAGCCTCGGACATAAAGACCTGCCACTAAACTGACCTCCTAATTATCAAGGAGTAAATTCAAACAAAATGCATCATTTATCAAGATAAAAATGCGGAAAAAAAAATAAAATAAAAAAATATAAAATATAAAATATATAAATAAAATATAAAATAAATAAATAAATAAATAAATAAATAAATAAATAAATAAATAAATAAAATGCACTTTCTCGATCTCAAAGCAGAAAAATGAAAAATAAAATAAAATAAAAAGAACACTACATTATTGGCACACTACAATTTAGAGTTTCCGAATGTAGCTTTGGGTTAGTTCCCTGAGAAAATAGTTGACAAAAAGCTAAAAATCTGAAGGAAAGAAAAATTTGGAGATTCTCAAATTTGTGAATGAAAAAATGCATGCTGGGTAAAGACAAAATCTGAAAACAAATTCCAACTTCACTGATATTAGTAAAAAATTGTGTCCTATTAATTTAAACAGTACTAATGATGTCAAGTCTTAAACAAGGAAAGGAGCAGAACAATTAACACTGTGTTAGGATAGTGTTAAAAGAAATGAAGAAATAAACAATCTATCACAAAATAACAAAGGGTTTTTGAACAGGAAATGCTTAAATGTGGCAGGAATGTAATCTCTAGTTTGTTCAGCATTTGGTTTAGTTTTGCTTCACACTACACCATTGAATACTAAGCAAAAATCAATCAATCAATCAATCAGTGAATCAATCAATCAATCAAAAAGGAACTTGAAAAAGGAAATGAAAACTATGAAAAGGAAATTTTTGTGCACAGAAATAATACAAACAAAAAAAATTAGCCAAACATGAGGAACACTTTATTAATATCTAGAACACATATCATTTCTACAGCTCTGACCTCTGGCTCAGATTCGCTTCTCACATCTACAGAAACTGCTGCCTCCAAACTAAAGCACACAGCATGTTCGGTTCACTTCCTGCCGTCTGGTCAATTCAGAGCTGAATCGCTTTCAATAGAACAGAATGATTTTTATTATGCTTGCACGACAGTACAATGAAATTTAAGGTACAGTACCCAATTATCTGGAAGTGGCCTGAGACCACCTCGCTCAGACAAGCAGTAATGTGTGTGATTGCTGTGATTTCACTAACGAACCGCACCAAAGAGGAAACTTAACGCCGAATATGAATATGCCAGGGTTTAAATGTCATTATATAGACATTCAGAATGTAGGTTTTGTAACTGTATGACTTTTGAATGCCACAATCTACCATTTTACAGAAGAGCACTTAACATCCCACTGTCTATGATGAATCACCTAACCTGTCTGGAGACCGCATTTCACACCGGACCATAATGCCTTTGACCATCACTATATAAAGACTCATGACAAATGAGAGTTGGCAGAAACGATGCAGTGCTTGGGGGCCTGCGGGGCTGCTTCTCTGTTGGTCAGTCATATTTGCATATAAACTACATTTTTCAAAAGCTATGAGTTGCCCGTGTTTACCGCAAAGTTCCCGTGGCGAGAAACTGCGCTTCGACTCGGTTTAATTTCATACAAGGATTTCTCAGACAGCTTAAAAATGGACTGTTTCTGTTTTAAATGTATTCATGCATGTCTGTTGGCAGAAGTCTTTCTAATATCTGCCATTTTCAACAGATGTTACAGAAATTTGCTAAACTTGCTGACCTGGAAATCAAAATAAATCAGATTAATTTGAATAGGAATGTGTTTCATAAATATTCCTATCATGGGGAAAGGTTTGGTATCTTTATAACTGCCTAGACTGGATAAAAGTAAAGCCTTTTATTCTTTAAATCTTTTGTGTATTTTAATTCTCTTTCTGTCTAGGAATATGGACCAATATGGAGGAAATATTTACATGTTTACATGGTGCATGGAAAGACATTTGCAGCTAGAAGGAGCAGTGTATAACTGTAAATAATGGAATTAATAAGGACACTATATGGCATAATGAACATGGACCTTCACCTGACCTCACTTGTGGTGCCACATGAGGACATGGTTTGCTAAGGATGGACTGGAAGAACTCAAGTGACTTGAGTTACACTGACCTATTAGTTCCTCAGGAGCTCTTCTTTGTGACTATAAACAGTTGAAGAAAGGACATTATTAACATTTACATTATTTACTGTCCAGTGTCACTCAAATGAGGATGAGGTTCCCTTCTGAGCCTGGTTCCTCTCAAGGTTTCATCTTCATATCACCACAGGGAGTTTTTCCTTGCCACCGTCGCCTCAGGCTTCTCATTAGGGATAAATTTTAGAAATAAATACTAACTTTACTATTAAATTATTATTTATCATTCTTTCTATGTTTCTATACTTCTATAAAGCTGCTTTGTGACAATGTCTGTTGTTAACAGCGCTATACAAATAAACCGAATTGAATTTAATTGAGTGTCCTGCACAGATCCATGACTCTGACTGAACCCCACTGAACACCTTTGGAATGATCTGGAACACTGACTACCCCCCAGACCTCCTCTCACTAATGCTAGCTGAATGATCACTTATCCTCACAATCATGCTCCGACATCTAGAAGAAAACCTTTCTGGGGCTTATTAAAACAGCAAAAAAAAAAAGGGAACTGGACCGGGATGTTCAACAAACACATATAAGTGTTTTGGTCAGGTGTGCACATACTTCTGATTGTGTATAGTGTGTGTAATCTTGCTGATAAGCTTCAGCTCTTTTGATAAATGTTATGTAGACAGTCCAGTTGGTGTTCTGTCCAGAGCTAATATACACAGCTTTATTAGTGACAGAAGGAACCAAAATGCACTGAGAAATAACTAAAGTTTTACAAAAGCAACACTGCAATAATTGCAATTAAATAAAGCATAAAATTAGCTGTGTTGTTTGCAAAATATCTGTACAGATGTTCAGCATCTGTCAGGCTTTAGACGTGTTGATTAATGTAGCCTGCGGCACTGCTAAGTCCTGCAGGATTGGCCAAAAGTCTTTAACAAAAATCTCCTTCCGTTATTAGAAAGCTCATCGGGCCGGGATTTGATCGAATCCCTGTCCACACACTGCGGTTAATTCAATAAATATGCCTTATTAAGGAGTCAAAGTCTGAAACAGTCAACATACTCAAAGACACAAAAGCTCACAGACTCGACCACCTCAAGCAGCTATAAGTGAAAAGTCAGAGGAATCAGGAAAACAGTCCTCTCAAGACCTAAAACTGAGAAGACTGACCTTTTACAGAGCTGTAGAAAAAAAAACATGAACATATTTGAGGAGACCATTACCTACACTGAAAACCGTAATATAGAAATAGAAAGAACATAGACACTAAAGGGCAGAGTTGGTTACTGTAGTCTGAAAGTTAAATCAGTATTTACATGAGGAAATCACCGGGTACAGCAGCTCAAGCTGACAAGTGGCTGGGAAAAAAAAGAAAGGAAGAAATGCAGACTGAATAAAGAAATTAAGGGTATTTCATTGATGTCAACACAATGTAAAAAAATAAAATAAATAAAATAAATAATAATAAAATAACAAAAATGAAATAAAATTGAATAGAACTAATAAAATTATATAATTTAATAAAAAAAAGGAAAAGGAATTTTTGCCAATGTGTTGCATGAATTGCGCTAGTTGTAATTAGCAAGTAGTGTAGTTCTAATGACTGCAAATTCATTTTAATTGAACTATATGACATCATAATATTTCACAATTTTATTTTTTTATTTTAACTAGGTAATGGCTTTATAGAATTTATGCGGTGTACATTTTATAACCCCTTTTTTAATTTCAATGAAAAATCAGCGAACTTGATGTGCTTATAACTTAAAGAAAACACTCTTTAGCTCACTTTAATTTCCAGAACAAAAAAAAAACATCCTGAGGATATGCAATTAAGAGGCCTGTCTGCAAAGATGGCCTTCATGTGAAAATTAAGACTTTCTGTGAATGATGAATGATGAGTTACATTTATTGCATTTCATATTAGGCTCAAATAGTTTACATAGTTTTTATAATGTACAGCCTAAAACTTCAATTTCAGTGTGATATGTGGTGGTCAGTGGAGCTGAGAGTGTAATACTGTGTCTTGCTTGATGATATTGCACAAGAAAATGCACTCAAATTCAAGGCCAAAATCGCATGAAACTCTGCTAAAGCAGAAAGAGATTCAAAAAGTCCTGAGAGGCCAGTCCTTTTCCCCGTTCAGAAAAGAAATGCTTCAATCTTTCCCTTTTTTCCTTTTTAAACATTTTGTCTGTTTCTGAAGAAACATCTGTGTTTACGACAGACATCGAAACAGTACGTGATTTTATAGACACAAATGTCATAGTTTTTATAAATCATGTGATAAACCTTCATCATTACAGTGAAGTCTCCTACAAATGTAAATACACTAAAGAAATCTATAAATCACTAAAGAAAGGTAAGAAAGTGCGACTGACCGCTGCTGTTACGGCTCTTCCGGTTGGCTTTCCCCCCCAACAGCATCTTCAGGCTGTTCCTAAACATGACTCCAGTGGTTGGTAGAATCTAGTAAAATACCTACACAAAGAGAAGAAAGAGGAGGGAGAAGTGAATAAGTGTTATTAAACCATTCAAATGAGACTACAATGATTTATTCTTTAGTAAATTTGCTCTCCTTCGTGCCCGGTGTCTAAATTATACACATCTACGCGTCAGTCACAGCATGAGAGAGCTGTAAGGTTCCACTGCTCTTGAGGACATTCACTCAGTGTGTAAGCCAGCCTTTACAAACTCTATGGCATTGGACAGACGACTTACGTTTATCATTCTTAAAAGGAGTAGTTTAAGAGAAAGCAGTTTGGTGGACTTGGGATTTGAACTCACAACCTTATATGGAGTAGTCCAGTGTAGACGTACAAAACAGATTTTTCACCCAACACACAGAAGACGAGCATCATAACTTGTACTGAAGGGTTATGCCCAATCAGGACTCATCTACAATTCCCATCAGCCCCAGTATGTCAATGTCCCACTAACCTTGATGATCACCTAAACTTTTAGTTTTATCTCATCTTTTTTTTTTATACAAGTGAGCAATTGAGGGTTAAGAGCCTTGCTCAGGAGCCCAGCAGAGGCAGCTTGGGAAACGATGGGATTAGAACTCACAAACTTCCTATCAGAAGCCCAAAACCTTAACCACTAAGCTACCACATCCCCACAGTTCCTACCACATCTCCACAGCTGTTTTTTTCTATCTTCAGTCTTTCAGTTTCAGGCTCATTAGAGGCAGTTAAGGCTCTGGGTTGTTGATTAAAAGCTTATGGTTCAAGCCCCAGCACTGAAGCAGAAGCTGCTGCTGTTGGGATCTTGAGTAGGCCCCTAAACCTCCCTGCTTCAGCGGAGCTGTATCATGGCTGAGGGTCAGAGTATGACCCTGAGAGTGGGTCAGTGTGCAGGATCAGCCATGATACAGCAAACTGGAGCAGGGAGGGTTAGGGGCCTGCTCAATGACCCATAAGAAGAAGTTTCTGGGTAAAGGTTTCAGTTCAAAGCTGGGAAATTGTTAAGAAAAGAATTTGACTATGCTGAAAATAAAGGCTTCTTCTTCATTATTAAGTCAGGACCTGCATCTGTCTTTGACTCCTAACATGACATGTCATGTGTACATGAAAGTTTTGTCTCTTTGAAATACCAAAAACTAAAGGAGAGTAACCATTTTAAAGTCTCTCTCTCTCTCTCTCTCTCTCAGACACAAAATCCTAACTGCGCATGGGAATGTTCGCTCCCAAAAAAGTCCCAGAATGCACCACAAAACCCAGGGAGTGTCGATGTTTATTATGTTTCCTTACTGGTCATATTTTCTGAAGCCTCATAACCTTAGCTTCATCTCTGTACTGTATGTAAGTAGCTTGGTACAGTTGTTGTAGCTCTCAACAGTACCATGATTCTGTATATTAGATTTGAACAAATCCACTAGGTAGAAATGTTGCACAGATATTTAATAGAACACAAAAACTATTTTTCATAATTTATTTTAAAAGCATAAAAAATGTAAGAAACACTGATACCAGTGCTGGTGACAATAGCACGGGAAATAGAGTCATCAGTGTCTCCATTGATCTCCACTGGTTCAGCACCTAGTTATATATATATATACGTGTGTGTGTGTGTGTGTGTGTGGTGCCGTGTAATGTACAGGTTCAGCTATTGTTTATGGGATAACCCCCAGATCCACTGCAACCCTGACCCTGTTGGTGAACTCTGAAAAAAAAAAAAAAAACAGATTTCTGAACATGGAACTCAGAATTTAGAATTTGCGATACAGAATTCGGAATTCCAAACTCTAATGAATTCTGTGACTTTAATTCACAGAACACAGAGTTCAGCACACGGAACTTGGAATTCTGAAACCAAAACTCTGAATTTCGAATTCTGTACTAGGACCTCAGAATTCAGAATTCCCGGACTTGGAATTCATCATTTAAAACTCAGAACATGGAAATTGGCATTCCAAACTCTGACCTCAGAATTAAAAAAAATCAGAACCCAGAACTCGGAATTCCAAGTTCTGGGAACTCGGAATTTAAAACTCAGAATTCGGAATTTAGAAGAATTTGTAAATTCTACTACATAATTTCAGATCATCATACAAATAAGAGTTACGAAACATTAACCAAATACCGTTATTTCCATGATTCCAGTGACAGTGACAGCTCGACATTCAATCACGGTGGAGCAGGTCTATCAAAACGTCCTTGATTTAAAGAAGTCTGATTTCTTTCAAATGCCACGTTTTCTCTGCTATTCACATTTCAAGAGCTTTGACAAATTTCTCTCTCTCTCTCTCTCTCTCTCTCTCACACACACACACACACACACATCAGACTGATGACTTTTTCTTCATTCTCAGAGCATTTCAGGAGAGAGAAATCTTTCACGAGAGTCGACAAGCTGCTCTAGCTAGTGCCCCGCTCCAATTACAGCCACATGTGTCCTCTCCTAATGCGAGTCTGTATTTTTTTCTCCCTCCTAAAACTTTCTTTGCTCTTTAATTGGCTCATCAGTGAAGACACTGGAGGTATGATTATTAACCCCGCTCCTCTGCTGTCAACACTTTCTACGCCTTGCTGAACGGCAAACTGAGCAACTGCATGTTTAAAACAAATTTGCACTCCTCTTAGAAGCCATTAGAGCTCAGAGCACAACAATGTGATTAGTGGCTGCAGAAAGGAGCAAAAACAACATTTACATACAGTAACAGGGTTTCGGAAGAGATGGAGCGGGAGAGCGAAGGACTGTTGTGGCTGTTGGTGTAAAGCCTTCAAGTGCTCCGAGGTGTCGAATGACATGTCAGTGAGCTGAGGGATGCGACAAGGCAATTTGTAATAAGTTATAAAGTTCTAGTAGAAAAAAAGTCAGGAAGAACTACAGAACGTATGGAGTTATTAATAGATGGATAACGATCAGGGAAAATCCAGTATTGCTTAGAAAATAAAATAAATATGATTCCATCACCATGCAATTCATTCTCTTTCAAGCATCACTCATTCCTGCAGCGAGAACTCCTCTCGTAATCCCTAAAACACACACATGCCCACTAGATGCACAACACTTTATCAGCAACGACTGAAAAGACTTCAATTCTGAATCATTAGGCATGATTACAGCTGTGGAAAGTCCACGCTCTCTCGATCCACCCTCACTTAAAGCAATCAGTTAATTACATCAACTGTTACAATCATCAGTCGCAACATCTCAACGAGTGAATCAGCTGCCTTTCAAACCCATTTACAGCACTATTTACCTTGGAGAGGGTTTTTGGGGGGCTTTTAGGGTTGCACTCGGAAACATTAAATCAACATGGAAAAGTGCCAAATGATATCAACAACCTGATACATTTACATTTATATTTACAGCTTTAGCCAGAAGTGCTTCGAAGTCTCAGTAAATGCATCCTAATGCTGGTTCACTAGGTCACAGAGTAAAAAGTCTGAACGCTGTGCCGAGGACATGATCTAGCAGGAAAAAAAAAGGATCAAGGAAGATTAGAACACGTGGAACATGTAAGGGAACGAAGCTAAGTACTGAGTGAGAGCAGCCAAATAAATATACAACTTAGAAAAAACTATAAATATAAAACTATATTAAACTGTAAAAATATAACTAAGAAAACTGGATAGGTAATAATAATAAGAAGAAGAAGAAGAAGAAGAAGAAAGAAAGAAAGAAAGAAAGAAAGAAAGAAAGAAAGAAAGAAAATAATAATAATAATAATAATAATAATAACAACAATAATTAATCCATTAATTAATTAATCAATTAATTAATCAATTAATTAATTAATTAATTAATTAATTAATTAATTAATTAATTAATTAATTAATTAATTAATTAATTAATTAATTAATTAATTAATTAATTAATTAACATGTTACTAACCACTAGATATTACTAGAGAATATTGCTGTTTGTTTTTGAGCACAAAAATTATACAAACCTTTTCCTTAAAAATTTTATATAAATGTTTGGAATTCAAAGTAATGTGTACGATTTTTCTCATCCCTAATTAGATTTTGATTTATTATATAAAGCAGTGGCGGGCCGTGCATTTCACACCTACGCCTTCACTGGTGTCCTACCTGAAATAATCCACCTCTATACCATCATTATGATGCCACGGCAATAGATACTAATCAACCGTTAAATAACAAAGTAAAAAAGAAATTAGGCTACAGTATTTCACACCTCACAAGAAATAGTCCATTTTATTACAGTTACTTTTCTCAAAAAAGACTTTCCAAACTGCAATCTCCGGAGGAAGCAGCATCCGAAATGAGACGCAGCAAATATAGAAACACTGTATAACAGTGCGCTGTGTCACAGGATCTTGTAGTGAACATGAATAAAATTACATTGCATATAGCAAAAAAACAAATTAACACAATTCAGTCTCACAAGTTTCCTTTCACTGCAGCAAAACAAAAAAACCACAGTCCACCCCGGGGATCTGGAATGAAGGCAAACTGTTTGTTTTGTGACAGAAAACCCAAAAGCATAAACGGTTCTTGAAAAAGCTTACCAACTATTTTGAAGAATCGAAAGGATTTTCTTGAAAAGTCAGACTTGAAAATGTATTTGTAAGGACGTCTGCAACCAAATAGATTTCTTCTCATCCGTCAGCCATTGTGAGTTAAAATAGATATATTTTATTTAGTTTGTGCGGTTCGCTGCCTCTGACTACTCCAATTATCCAATCAAAGGACGGGAAATTGCTGACGTAATCGTATGCCTGCTAGATGGCCCCAGTGACGCCAACTCAAAATCTGATTGGTTAATGGAACAGTTTCATTGCCACTTATTTTAAGCTCCGGGCGCCTGCACTATTGATTCTGAAGGCCTTAAGGCTGGGTGACACATGATGTCAGCCACTGGCTGAAATATGATTGGATAAATATTCTTATCATAAATATACACTACTGGAAGCAGCGCAACCAAGAGAAAAGCTATGAAATGTAGAGAATAGACTATTGGGAATAATTTAATACTCATTCATGTAAAAATATATTACATATATTAAAATGCAAGTCAGTGATTCAGATCACTGCTGTTTAGGCCAGCAGAGAAGGACTTACTGGCCCTGACGGTCCACCACTGCTATAAAGAGCTGAGATGTTCTTTTTCAGGGTTTATGAAATGATGCTCTGCTGTAGTTGCTCCAAGTCCAAGTGTCCAATATACTTTATGTAGAACTATGTTCATGTAAATAGTTCTCAGTTCTTTGGGGGTTTATTTTATGTAGCTCTGTGTTCTGTGTAGAACCAAGGTCCTTGAGAAACGTTCTTTCACTTCACTACTGTATGTTAGCTGGTTGAAATGACAATAAATGCCTCTTGGCCTGACTTGAAATAATGTTTCTGCCTCACAGCTCCAGTGTCCTGGATTTAATCCTGAGCTTAGCTTAATGTCTGTGTGAAATTTCACATGTTCTCCTTATTTTATGTGGGGTCTCACGTCCAACCTCCAAAAACATGAGATTCTAAGCTGTATAAGTGTGTGAATGTGTGTGTGTGTGTGTATCCAGGGTATATTCACACCTCAAGCCCAGTGTTCCCAGAATAGGATCCCAGATTCAGAGTAAAGCAGTTACTTAAGATGAATAAACAGTGATGATGTAGTTAGCAATTCTGGTGCTAATTCGTTGCTTGCTGTTGCTTGCTATTTTTATGATTCCTGGAAGAAGTTAGCAGATAAGTGACACACTGATGAACATAATACGAAGACAACAGTATTCAGTAGGAGGGAAAAAAAACAAGCTGAAGTAATAATACTAGTCAGGCTTGGAAGTTAGTACAGCTAGTTTCCTCATCCGTAGTTCGATGAAATTCGAAGTCAACGTAGCGCCTGAAATTTAATGAGAATTCCAAAGTAGTGTAGATAAAAGTGGAAGTTTCAAAATGAAATCGAGTTAAATAATGCAGCGGTGACTTTTTTTTAATTAGCAGCGTATGAAATGTCTTGAACGGTATTAGCATGAACGTTGAAGCCGTGTTTGAGAAGAGTGTAGAGGTGTGAAGCTGAGAGGACTGGACTGAAAAAGAAGCGAAGATGAAACACATAGTAATGTGCTGTTTATGAATGCTGGAATCTGGAAATTTCCCACCCACTAGCTCTGTCACATCTGTCGCAGGACACCTAGCCTGTGCTTTCTCTGTGGCACATGAAGCCAAGCATCTTTCTGAAGGTACATGAAAGAAAGCATTGTCTGCCCTCTCTATACATGAGCTCATGAAGAAAAAGTTCACCATTCCTTCCACACAAACAACTCTGCTAACTCTCTTGACTCCTAGCCACACATGACTGCGGCACCATCATGATTCAAACTCATGATCTCCTGACAAATACTTTGAAGCACTCGTGAACTCTTTTTTTTTTTTGTGATGAATGATGAATGCCTAACAACAGGCTCATGCCTTATTGTAAGCAAAGGCATTACTCTTGGGGAGGCATTTAATTAAAAAGCTTCCATGGAAACCTGTTTTTAACATCTGCTTGGCTCTGTGTGTATGAGGCAGCATGACATGGAAGTGCCAGTGCACTGCTGCTTGTTGAAGATATACTGTATGTAGTCAAGCGTATTAGGGGAAGCAATCAGTTATCAGGATAAATGGAAATGAATCTTTTTAATGAAGCACAGACACAGCAGGCACCATCATATTAATTCAGGAATGTTTATTGTATTTGACAACACATATTTGTCCTGATTTAATAAGTAGTTCAAAAATGCTATGAGCCAAATAATCTTGGTTTGTTAATCAGAAGGTAGAACAAAGGTTTCATGGAACAATTTTAGCCACAGTTAGGTAAAGACGAGTAATCACATGTCATAAACTTTATTCGGTTTACAAACAAAAGAACCATTTGGGAGGTAATTACCTGAATCAAATGATTTGGCTCACTGACCACAACCGGATGTCACAAGCTTTATGTTCTAACTACAGTGGATTTCCTGGTCATAAATACAATTGCACTTTTTGACCACAGATATTGAAGGGAAATGATCAGTGTCACCTAGATGGACATGGGTTCCTCTCACGGTATCTTCCTCATATCATCTCAGGGAGTTTTTCTTTGCCACTGTTATCATTTAATGTATTAATCTGAATGTTTCTTTAGAGTTAAGGATCTTACTCAAGGGCCCAACAGTGGTGCTAGGGGCTTGAATCCTTGCTCTGATCAATAAGCTGGTGCCTTAACCACTGAGATCTATCACTGCAGCAGCTGTATAAGTGTACACATCAGTTTCCGAAAGCTTGTACTTTTAATCTCTTGTACTTATTGTATAGCGAGGGCTCTGTTCATTCAACCAGCCGAGAACGTGTGCTCTTTCATGGTCATGTGGAGAATTAGAAGAACTTATATATTTACCAGTTGCATTTTTTAAATGATGGAAAACTAACAGCATTTTATTATATTAAAGCCAAGGAAGTAATATAATAAGAATGTAATATATTAACAAAATAGGTGCCTGGTAGAAAGAAAACTAAATCAGAAAATCTAATGCATCAACTTGACCTCTGCTTGACTCACAGGCACTAGGGAGAAATATTACTCACTTACTGTACTGTAATCATAATCATGTGTGAAATTGGATATTAAGCCAACCAGCATGCAACAAGGCAAACTGGGAGACATGTTATTGGGGAGACAGTCGATCTGACGATGATCGATCCGTTTTTGGTGTTGAAATGTAGTTGTAGTATCAGGTTGTTTGATTGTATTATCACAAAATTAATGGCTATTGTGTGATCAGACAGCGAGGAGGGTGTTTGAGGAGGCGCTCACGAAACCCCGCTTCAGCTCTGCTTCTTTAGCCGAGAGGGAGGCAGTGGCTCAGCCCACTGATCTCCTGCTGTATCATCTCTCTGCTGAACAGGAGCACACACTCCTACACGGGCCAAGAGCCATAACCATCCATTACATTAGACAGAGTGGAAATGTTGCCCATAAACAGAGCTCTTGTTCTGTGTATGTGTGAGTAAGCATGTGTGTGTGCGTGTGTGTGTGTGTATTTATTACCAAATTTGCACTGTATAACATTAAACACACGGAAAGATTCCCGACTAGCAAATTTGTGTTCTTTTGTATCTAGCTGGAGACTCAGTTTAGATGAGCACTAAATAGAACTGATTTGGACTGAAGTAAAAGATTGGAAAGAGTTAAATGGCACCCAGAGTATCAATTCACATGAAGGTGTGTGATAGGAGAAGTGTTAAACGCACACACACACACACACACACACACACACACACAGAAAGAAATCTTAGCATTCCACAGGCTCTAAACAAATGTGATGTTAGCATATGAACATTCACCTTTTTTCATGTAAAGAACTAGGGAGTGATGATTAATGAATGGATAAATATATAAATATATATATATATATAAATTTTTGTTTACATGTCTGTAGCTGTGTGTGTGTGTGCGTGTGAAATGCAAAATAAGTAACTTGAACCTTTTTGCTTTCTTACCTGTTAATGCTTTTCTTAGTTATCCTGACATTTAAAAAAATGCAACATCCAAGCAGCACTGTAGAGCGTATTAGCATTTTTATTACGTCTAATACGAAAGAAAACGTGCATTTGTTTTTTGGTTTTTTTTTGGGGGGGGGTGTTGGCAGACAAAGTGGCTCATTACTGAGGCAGAATCTTGAGCGGTTGAGGTCTCGATCATGGAAGGAAGTCTTTCTTACAGGAAATGCAATCATGAGCTAGTGGTCATTAGGACAAAATGTTAACCACTGTAATAAATAAATAAATAAATAAACAAACAAACACCTTCTGCTACAACTTTTTATTTTGTCCAATAAGTCCCTAAAGCTTCAGACTAGAGCTATGAAATATAACAATATAATATGAAATTGTAATAAATTATGTCATGTTTTTCCGATATATATATATATATATATATTTCCTCCTTCTCAAATTGAAATTGTTTTATTTTAATAATAAATAAATAAATAAATAAATAAATAAACATATATTTTGTTAAATCGTATAATAAAATAAAAACATTTCTGTGGACATTATATAAATCATCAGGTTTTATTTAACACAGCTGTACTCACTTTACAAACCTACAGTATATATCATGGGCATAGAAATAATCATGATCTAAAACTTGACACATCCCATGCCCTAAATAAACATCCTGTATATAATAACATTAAGTTTCCATCAAGCGCCCAGGGGAAAAACGAAGCCATGACCAGTCTTCAGATTAATACAATATTAAACCTAACCATCTGTTTTATTATCAGCAGAGACTGAAAAGTGTCTCTAACCATAGAAGTGGGCATCTGTTCTCTCAATTATCTGCAGTTTTCAGGATAGGATGAATAATCAGCAGCGCTGACAGCACCATGTTGACTTTAATTAATATTGAACACGCAGCAGGAGAGATTAAGCACCACTGTCCTGATAGGAGTGTTAGTATTGAGTGTTTGAACCGGGGACTTATTGTTCATTATTGTCCATAATCACAACATTTTCATTTTGTCCACACGTGCAGGAGGTACTGTGGCCTTACAGCTCCAGGGTCAGTGGCTCGATCCTGAGATTAGAGATTCAGGCTTACTTTCTGGGTTTCTTCTGGGTTCTCTAGTTTCCTCCACCTTGAAAAAAACATGCACAGAGGCCTATTCTTAACCTGAGACAGACTGGCTATGTGTGTGTGTGTGTGTGTATGTGTGTGAGTTTGTATGTGTGTGTGTGAGTGTGTGTGTGTAAGTGTGTGTGTGTGTGAGTGTGTGTGGATGTGAGTGTGTGTGTGTGTGTGTGTGTGTGGATGTGTGTGTGTATGAGTGTGTGTGGGTGTGTGTGTATGAGTGTGTGTGGGTGTGTGTGTGTGTGTGTGTGAGTGTGTGTGTGTGTGTGAATGTGTGTGTGTGTGTGGGTGTGGTCTCCTGCTCTGTCCTTAGTGTTTCAGCCACATCCCTGCTCAGGATGAATAAATGTTATTTTTTTGCTTTCAGCTCCAACTTAATATTGAAAAATATGCTTCTTATATAATCATTTGAAGCATTTAAGAAACACTGCATAAACTACTTTCTACAAAACATTTCAAATCGGAGGTGATCATGACCCAACGGGATTACAATAGGCTTAATGAAGCAGCGTATTTTCATATTTATTAAATCAACCTTCATTGTTGTCAGACTCATAATGACGGTGGATTAAACACAAGTGTGCAACATTTCACAAATTTTCCTACAGTAAACAGAGGAACGGGACCATAACGCTTCATGCTGGATAAAATTAGGTTGTGATTCGGTGATCCTTTTCTTTACAAACCATCAACAGATCATTATGAGGAAAAACAGGATTGTGTGGAGAATTTGCCGGTTACATCACTGACTCTAGGCAGGTCTATTAGTATGCTGTAAGTGCCCTCTGTCTGCCTGATCAGACAGAGAGAGTGAGAGCGAGAGAACAGAGCAAAAGTGCAAAAGTGCAGAAGTGTGTGTGTGTGTGTGTGTATTATGTCCTGTGTCCATGACAGGCATTCTAAGAGAGCAAATGAAGTTGTGATGCAGGGTTGGGAGAGAGCTGTTCACTTTAAGCGAAAGTAATCGACCTTGGCAGTGGGACTGCATTTGGCTCTGAGATAAATGTATTTAATCCTACAATGATAATTTGCTTTGGTCTCGTTCTGAGCCATGGTGGAATTGAAGTGAATCCTATTTCGTCTCTCCTGTTCCTACGCATTAGTGTGTGTTTATATACAGTCCCTGACGAAAGTATTGGAACGTCAAGGCCTATTCTTTAGTTTTTGCTATATAGACTATACACACTGAAGACATTTGGGTTCGAGATCAAAAGGTTTTCAGCTGAGACGAAAGATCGGGACGAAAGCTTGCATTTCCTAGATCTTTTTAAGTTACTTAAAATATGGTACCAATAGTGGCAGATGGCTCAATTTATTGTGAGCAGTCGTGGAAGAGATCCTTCCTTGGACTACTTTTGATAGATACTGACCACTGCAGACCTCGAACACCCCACAAGAGCTGCAGTTTTGGAGATGCTCTGATCCAGTGGTCTAGCCATCACAATCCCTTCTTCAAACTCGCTAAAATCCTTACTCTGGTCCATTTTTCCTGCTTCTAACATCAACTTTGAGGACAAAATGTTCACTTGCTGCCTAATATATCCCACCCACTAACAGGTGCCATGATGAGGAGATCATCAGTGTTATTCACTTCACCTTTCACCGGTCACAATGTTATGGCTGACTGGTCTATGACTTGGCCAGTCTGAAACCTTCTACTTTTTCCCCTTTGTGTTTTGTATTATTGTCTTGCTACATGATGAAGCTCCTCCCAATTAGATTGGACACACTTCTTTGTAAATTCCAGATGGAATAGTTCTGTAGACTCTTACTGAATTCATTCTGCTAACATCATAAGTTCCATCATTAATAAAGATTAGTAAGAATGGTCCCTCTGGTCCAAAATGGTCCAAAAGCAGCCGTGCAAGTCATCACATTTCCACCACTGTGCTTCATTATCTTATATGCTTTAGATCATGAGCAGATTCTTTCTTCCTCCATCACTCTGGTAGAACTTTTGTTCTACTATCTCTTTATTTCTTTATGAATTTCAATCTAGCCCTCTGAATCTTATTGCTGATGAGCAATCCCAACAATGGACTCTTCTCTCTGTTGAGGTCAGGGAAACGTTTCCGTTCCTTGAAGGCAAACACAGAGAGAATGAGGAGGAGCTTCTTCCCGCAGGCCATTCGGGCCCTCAACCAGAACACCTAGAACCTGGACTTTCTGGACTTACCCCACATGACATGACATTCTACCTCAGCTGATTGTCACACACACAATAACTGCACTACTTTGCATACTCTGCACTACTCTGTATACACGAATGTGTATTTCACTGTATTTCTGTACATCTGTACGCATATATATTATTTATTTATATATTATTTTATATATATATATATATATATATATATATATATATATATATATATATATATATATATTATACTATATTTTATTATATTTTATATTTACATTTTTTTATTTTAATTTTATATTTTTATATTTACTGTTTATATATATTATATATTATATATACATATTTATATACAGATATCTCTCTCTCTCTCTCTCTCTCTCTCTCTCTCTCTATATATATATATATATATATATATATATATATATATACACACATATATTTGCATGTGCATGTCCGATAACTATTGGTTTTTCACAATTCTTTTGTCTTTAAATTCTACATTAATTTTATCTATTTTTCTCTTTATATTTTTATAATAATAGTAATAATAATAATACATTTTATTTACAGGCGCCTTTCTCAACACTCAAGGACACCGAACAATAAGTTCACATAGAAACAATATGACAAAAAACAAGCTCTTTTCTTTCTTCAAATGTAGGACAGTCGTAAAAAGCATTTCATGTCGTACTGTGTATGATTTCGTATGTGATGAATAAAATTTGAATTTGAGCAGTTTGTATCTTGTCGTATGGCCTCCGTATTTCTGTTTACAAAGTCTTCTTCAAACAGGGGATTGTAAGACCTTCAGCCCTGCTCTGTGGAGGTTGGTGAGGTCACTAACTGTTGTTTTGGTGTTTTTCCTCAAAGCTCTAACAATGTTTCTGTCATCAGCTACTGTTGTTTTCTTTAGCCGACCAAAGTTCAGTGTCTGGTTGTTAGTATCCTTTTTAGGACATTCCAAATTAGTTTTATTAGCTATGACTAATGCTAGCACAACAGTTCTGATGGATTTCCTCTCTTTTCTCAGAAAAATATTTTCATGTTCTTTTTAAAGAACAAATGCAGTCTTCACAGGTGAAACCCAGAGCTCAAACCAAGAGTGAACATTCAGCTCTATTAATTATTTAATCTAACAAGACACTCCTGAGAACAAATATCTGCTAGTCACACGGTCCCATATTTTTTAACACTTGAAAAATATGTGCATAAAAACAAAAGATGCCATGTTTAAGTTCAATAATAAATCCGGTTGTAATTAGCAAGAAATGGAAATTGACATTCTGACCTATTGTGCCATATTAACCCAAATGTCTTCCGTGCCTTCAGAAGTACTGAAATCTCGTCAGAAATGATCACAGAGACTAATGTTGAAACTGGGATTTTTCCCAGCAAGCAGAACAATATAAACGGGCACTGCCTTATGCATGTGCAGCTTCCTTAATCACATGGGTCTGTTTGTGGTTTATATTCTGGGAAATAGAACCGACTAAGTTCATTAGAAAATATTCAGCACTAGTGGGATTTAAAAAAATGTTCCTACATGCATCTATATTTGAGTTCAGTTATGAAATCAAGTGATGAGCTGAGGAGTTGAGGAAATCTCAGTGGCCGAATTTACCGTGCTGAATACCTCTGGTTTATGTACAGTATTTTATATTTACTTTCGGCCACGCCCACTCCTGAAGCACATAATTATATAAGTAGGTGTGGCCTACTTACATAATAAAAATGATCCAGCATGGTGAATATATATATATATATATATATATATATATATATATATATATATATATATATATATATATTTATATATATGGGTGTGTGTGTGTGTGGGTGTGTGTGTGTGTTTGCGTAAAAATAATAATCGAAAAGAGAAAGACTTACTGTGTGCTGTGGGCTCAGTCTAACTCATCCACCTCCTCTTTCCATGCATCATGTATCAGCAATAAACTACAGAAACAGAGAAGAACTCAATAAGCCTCTTTTATATGGACACATCAGACAATACATTTTCATCAACTGACTTACAAGCGAGGCCAAATGCAAATCAATCATTTAGCGGAGTGATAAGAGAGGCATAGAAGCCCAACAGTTCTGAACTCTAGCGCAGTCACTACTGCTGATCTGCTAGGGCACGGATAAAACAGGGATTATATTTTACAACCTAGTTCAGCACACTCTTTAGTCACGATGAGAAATTCACACCCTTTGAAAAGGTGTTTGGCTTGCAATCCCGTGAAAGATCAACATGATTAGAAAATGTATGTAGAGCTCAATTATGTAGCTGTATGATGTATTATATGGAAGGGTGCAAGATGTGCAGATCAGTATAGTGCAGGAATCAGGACGTTATGGCCTTATCACTGCAGAAGGAATAATTAATGAAATATTTTTCATTAAATAATGTAGGTCCCTGTGATCTACCAATAGCCACGAGTAAAGCCCAGAAATTCGATTATGCTGGCTACATATTAGATGATTTTATACCGATTTTGGGCCCGATTTGCCCCCTCCAGTGAATGTGGCCTGATGCAAGGCTTGTCGCAACTGATTATTTGCCTAAATAATCCACAAGCGTGTGGTGTCAATACGTTTATTTTACGGCTCTTGATTGAGTCGGAGCCTCCCTGGTCTTGAATAGTTTACAATTCGTAATCGGGGAGGCTCCAGTGAAATAGCGACACCAACCAGATGTTGCATAGTTTTACAGCTCACAAACCCGCATCACAACACAACCTGAGCCAAATGGAGCACTTATACCATCTTCTCAGCCAGGATTTCAGCCTTTTTTTGTTTTTCATCATGTTTGATCACGTGAGTTTCAGTGAAATCTCGTATCTGTGGAACCGCCAACCTAAAATCATTACTACAAACAGCAGGTGTGTGGTCTCCTGGTCTGGACGTAGTTTGTGCATTTGGAGGACGATAATGTTAAAAATCGGTTGAAAGACGGTCTTTACGTCTGGGGTCTCCAACAGCTTTACAATCTGTGAAGATTTGAAAATCATCTAGTGTGTAGCCAGCCTAAGAGTGTCACATGATTTCAGTATAAATACACCTGTTCCTGGATGGCCCTAGGGTTTGTCAGAGGATCCAAACAAGCAGGATTGTAGAGATATCAGAACACCATTAAGTTCATTAGTAAAAAGCGAAAGAACATGACACAACCGTGAGGAGACCAAAGGTCAGTGACTGGAGGGCATTAGTTAGAGAATTCATGTCATTCGGAAGGACCTGAGAGATCCAGAGAGGTAAGAAACTATTCACATTACAGCCATAGCCTGGACACAGAGCAATTCTGGGCTGAGATTAATGAGGAGAAATCCATTACTGAAAGTGTGAAATCCCATTTAGAGTTTGTCACAAAACGTGTTGGAGATTCAACAAACATGTTGATTAAGGTTCTTTGGTCTGATGAGATCAAAACTGAACTGTTTGGCCTTGGCACAACATGCTACTTGGCTGAAACTCAACTCTACTCATCACCCTGACTGCAGGAGAGATGCACTAGCCATGTATTAGTCAAAACCTAAACATCAATTCAACTGAGCATCTGCGCTAGAAATTTTCTAATCACCCATTCTGACAGTGCTTGAGCAAAGAAGAATAATATCAAAGATCACAGAGACGTATTCTAAAAGATTTTCAGCTATAACCTATTATTGTATAGTATTGACCCAGGTGTGAAGATAACCAACAATTTCCATTGACAGACAGGAAAAATAGAGCAAATATATATGTATATTTCCATTGGTCTCTGCATTTTAATTAGATTTGATAGATTATTAGCACTAGGCTAGTGCTTAAAATAATCCAAGAGACAACCATAATCCAGAACAGGGGTCAGATCACCCACAGACAAATCCATTATCACCCTCTAAACAGGCAGGACGAAACCAGAAATCAATACAAATACAAGACTAGGAACTAGGACTAGGGAACTGGAAACAAAAAAAACAAGAAGTCTCAAAAAATAGGCACTGAGTGATGGGAAATAAGCAAAAGCTTGGCAAACAGGAGGATTCTGTAACACAGATTTAAGCATAGCTAAATTTATTTAGTTTTGTATAGCAGTATTTGTATAGCCCTTTTACCAATGGACATCGTCTCAAAGCAGCTTTACAGAAGTATAGAAACATAGCATAAAAATGATCAAGTTTAAAGTTATGTTACTATTTATCCCTAAAAAAACTGAGCTTATTTTAAAAGATAAATAATACTGAATATTTAGCCAAATACTAAACTAATAATAACCAGCTAAATGATACTATACAACTATAACAGTTATGGAGAATATTCTCTATATATTTGTTCTAGTTCCCACACACACACATTACCTGATTTTGTAACATTTCACACTGAAATCGTTACTATTCATAAATCCTACCTCTTATCATCTAGCACACCGATTTCCCTTCATCTTCCTCTCTCGGAGTTCACGCTATAGAGGCTGTTATGCAATATAAAGACTGTGGGCAGCTTCTCCAAACATATCAGCAAGCCAGTGTTCAGTAACGTTGGACAGCCTGATGGGTAATTATCATGGTGCAAGTAGGCTTAGTGCAAGCTGTCAGCTTCCTGGATGAGTAGCTGAGTCCCGTTATAGACAACGATCTAGATGTGACACTTACCATCAATTAAACTCCTACACTGATGCTTCAGAATTTCACCTTCATTCTAATTCCTCTGACTCTTTGCCATGATGTAGATGATGCTGCATTTTGAGTCTTATTTGTGTAGAATAAAAAGATGTGCTTAGAATGGAAACAATGCAGGGATGGAATCAAGCAGGTTGATGGCGGAGATGACTGTTTTATCCTGGAACAGCAAATTCATCTCAATCTCATGAAGGGAAATCAGGCACAACGTATCCATTATAGAGCAGAGATCCTCCATCTAGCTTCTTATTTTCTTGTTAAACATTTCAAGATTTTGTCAGAGGATCATCAAAAAGGTGCTGGAGAATAATGAGATACATACTGGAATTTTCCAAAGTAGGAGTCTGTAATAATGTAGTAATCTAGTAGGTAATCTTTCAGGAAAGCATTGTGTAAGATCACATTCAACCACTGCGAAAGAACTTTTCTTTGAATCCATGTAAAGATGTGATAAAGGTCTGAACTTAGAGATATAAAGTTATGGGTGAAAGGTTTGTCATTACTGCCCCCTTTAGACTGCCAATAATACAACATGGGTCAGGGAGAGGGATTTAAATCCAGTGCTAATCAGAAAACATGTGACTGATATCTCCTTTTTTTATAATAAAACATTGTAACTGAGACTGCTTGAGGTGTATGACTTTAATAACAAATATACAAGTTACCGTCCAAGTGCTTTTAGACAGATGTTGGATGGAAACAATGAATAAAATAATCAGTTTCTCTCTTGGGATGAAAATGCATTTGCTTCATGATAAAAAAATTATTTTTTACTAACTAACCAATATTACTAACTTCTATTCATTTTCCCTGATTCACCAGCAAATCTGGGCTCTGGGCTCCTGCCACTTTGCGGCACCTTGCATGTTAACACAGGCCTGTTTTCTGTTGATGTTTAATTACTAGGTCATTATGAACCTGGAAGAATGTTCCGGACATGCCTGTACACACAGCATTCTCGTGTTCCTTTGGGTCGTTGGGCTTTAAGGTAAGCTGTGTTTGAGTGTTATGAACCTCCGACTTCAGCTGAGTCATCTCTGCTGCTAGGTCCTTGGGTTTATTGCTGTGTTTCTTGATTATCACCGGACTGGATGTGGGTGTTATCAAGCTTGAAAAGCTAGCAAGCTGTTTGATGATTAAAAAGCCAGATTTTCAGACAAGCTAGCTTACCTGTCTTTGGCAATGGGTGCACAAATGCTTTGTTTTACTACTTCAGCTAACGTAGTGCATCATGGCAGCAACAGGCCCTTTGATCAACTAGAAAAACCTCAGAAGTGAAATGCTGAGATGAAACAAAATCAAGGAGGAAACCAACCCATTAGGGGAAGGGAAGGGAAGGGAAAGGAAGGGAAGGTAAGGAAAGAAAAAGGGAATGGAAGGGAAGGGAAGGGAAGGAAAGAAAAAGGGAAGGGAAGGGAAGGGAAAGGAAGGGAAAGGAAGGGAAGGTAAGGAAAGAAAAAGGGAAGGGAAGGGAAGGGAAGGGAAAGGAAGGGAAGGTAAGGAAAGAAAAAGGGAATGGGAGGGAAGGGAAGGAAAGGAAAGGAAAGGAAATATGAAGAGAAGGGAAAGGAAAGGAAAGGAAATATGAAGAGAAGGGAAAGGAAAGGAAAGGAAAGGAAATATGAAGAGAAAGGAAAGGAAAGGAAAGGAAAGGAAAGGAAAGGAAAGGAAAGGAAAGGAAAGGAAAGGAAATGTGAAAGGAAAGGAAAGGAAAGGAAATATGAAGAGAAGGGAAAGGAAAGGAAAGGAAAGGAAAGGAAAGGAAAGGAAAGGAAAGGAAAGGAAAGGAAAGGAAAGGAAACGAAAGGAAAGGAAATATGAAGAGAAAGGAAAGGAAAGGAAAGGAAAGGAAATATGAAGAGAAA
Organism: Hemibagrus wyckioides; assembly: GCF_019097595.1. NCBI lineage: Eukaryota > Metazoa > Chordata > Actinopteri > Siluriformes > Bagridae > Hemibagrus > Hemibagrus wyckioides. The sequence goes on along the minus strand of NC_080722.1, from coordinate 23,946,901 downwards.
GGAAAGGAAAGGAAAGGAAATATGAAGAGAAGGGAAAGGAAAGGAAAGGAAAGGAAAGGAAAGGAAAGGAAAGGAAAGGAAAGGAAAGGAAAGGAAAGGAAAGGAAACGAAAGGAAAGGAAATATGAAGAGAAAGGAAAGGAAAGGAAAGGAAATATGAAGAGAAAGGAAAGGAAAGGAAAGGAAAGGAAAGGAAAGGAAAGGAAATGTGAAAGGAAAGGAAAGGAAAGGAAAGGAAAGGAAAGGAAAGGAAAGGAAATATGAAGAGAAGGGAAAGGAAAGGAAAGGAAAGGAAAGGAAAGGAAAGGAAAGGAAAGGAAAGGAAACGAAACGAAAGGAAATATGAAGAGAAAGGAAAGGAAAGGAAAGGAAATATGAAGAGAAAGGAAAGGAAATATGAAGAGAAGGGAAAGGAAAGGAAAGGAAAGGAAAGGAAAGGAAAGGAAAGGAAAGGAAAGGAAACGAAAGGAAAGGAAACGAAAGGAAAGGAAATATGAAGAGAAAGGAAAGGAAAGGAAAGGAAAGGAAATATGAAGAGAGGGGAAAGGAAAGGAAAGGAAATGTGAAAGGAAAGGAAAGGAAAGGAAAGGAAAGGAAAGGAAAGGAAAGGAAAGGAAAGGAAATGTGAAGGCAAGGGGAGGGAAGGAAAGGAAAGGAAGGGAAAGGAAAGGAAACGAAAGGAAAGGAAACGAAAGGAAAGGAAATATGAAGAGAAAGGAAAGGAAAGGAAAGGAAAGGAAATATGAAGAGAAAGGAAAGGAAAGGAAAGGAAAGGAAAGGAAAGGAAAGGAAAGGAAATGTGAAAGGAAAGGAAAGGAAAGGAAAGGAAAGGAAAGGAAAGGAAAGGAAAGGAAAGGAAAGGAAATATGAAGAGAAGGGAAAGGAAAGGAAAGGAAAGGAAAGGAAAGGAAACGAAACGAAAGGAAATATGAAGAGAAAGGAAAGGAAAGGAAAGGAAATATGAAGAGAAAGGAAAGGAAATATGAAGAGAAGGGAAAGGAAAGGAAAGGAAAGGAAAGGAAAGGAAAGGAAAGGAAAGGAAAGGAAAGGAAAGGAAAGGAAAGGAAAGGAAATATGAAGAGAAAGGAAAGGAAAGGAAAGGAAAGGAAATATGAAGAGAGGGGAAAGGAAAGGAAAGGAAATGTGAAAGGAAAGGAAAGGAAAGGAAAGGAAAGGAAAGGAAAGGAAAGGAAAGGAAATGTGAAGGCAAGGGGAGGGAAGGAAAGGAAAGGAAGGGAAAGGAAAGGAAATGTGAAGGGAAGGGAAGGGAAGGAAAGGAAAGGAAAGGAAAGGAAAGGAAAGGAAAGGAAAGGAAAGGAAAGGAAAGGAAAGGAAAGGAAAGGAAAGGAAAGGAAAGGAAAGGAAAGGAAAGGAAAGGAAAGGAAAGGAAATGTGAAGGGAAGGGAAGGGAAGGAAAGGAAAGGAAAGGAAAGGAAAGGAAAGGAAAGGAAAGGAAAGGAAAGGAAAGGAAAGGAAATGTGAAGGGAAGGGAAGGGAAGGGAAGGGAAGGGAAGGGAAGGGAAGGGAAGGAAAGGAAAGGAAAGGAAAGGAAAGGAAAGGAAAGGAAATGTGAAGGGAAGGGAAGGAAAGAAAAGGAAATGTGAAGACAAGGCAAGGGAAGGGAAGGGAAGGAAAGGAATTGTGAAGGGAAGGGAAGGAAAGGAAAGGAAATGAAAGGAATTGTGAAGGGAAGGCAAGGGAAGGGAAGGAAAGGAAATGGGAAGGGAAGGGAAGGGAAGGGAAGGAAATGGGAAGGGAAGGGAAGGGAAGGGAAGGGAAGGGAAGGGAAGGCAAGGCAAGGCAAGGGAAGGGAAGGGAAGGAAAGCAATTGTGAAGGGAAGGGAAGGGAAGGAAAGGAAAGGAAATGAAAGGAATTGTTAAGGGAAGGCAAGGGAAGGGAAGGGAAGGAAAGGAAATGGGAAGGGAAGGGAAGGGAAGGAAAGGAAATGTGAAGGGAAGGGAAGGAAATGTGAAGGGAAGGAAAGGAAAGGAAAGGAAAGGAAAGGAAAGGAAAGGAAAGGAAAGGAAAGGAAAGGAAAGGAAAGGAAAGGAAAGGAAAGGAAAGAAAAGGAAATGTGAAGGGAAGGAAAGGAAAGGAAAGGAAAGGAAATGTGAAGGGAAGAGAAGGAAAGGGAATAGAAGAGAAGGCAAGGAAAGGAAATGTGAAGGGAAGGGAAGGCAAGGCAAGGCAAGGCAAGGCAAGGGAAGGGAAGGAATTGTGAAGGGAAGGCAAGGCAAGGCAAGGCAAGGCAAGGCAAGGCAAGGAAAGGAAAGGAAAGGAAAGGAAAGGAAAGGAAAGGAAATGTGAAGGAAAGGAAAGGAAAGGAAAGGAAAGGAAAGGAAAGGAAAGGAAAGGAAAGGAAATGTGAAGGAAAGGAAAGGAAAGGAAAGGAAAGGAAAGGAAAGGAAAGGAAAGGAAAGGAAAGGAAAGGAAAGGAATTGTGAAGGGAAGGAAAGGAAATGTGAAGGAAAGGAAAGGAAAGGAAAGGAAAGGAAAGGAAATGTGAAGGGAAGGAAAGGAAAGGAAAGGAAAGGAAAGGAAAGGAAAGGAAAGGAAAGGAAAGGAAAGGAAAATAAAGGAAAGGAAATGTGAAGGGAAGGGAATAGAAGCGAAGGAAAGGAAATGTGAAGGCAAGGGAAGGAAAGGAAAGGAAAGGAAATGTGAAGGCAAGGGAAGGAAAGGAAAGGAAAGGAAATGTGAAGGAAAGGAAAGGAAAGGAAAGGAAGGAAGGAAGGAAAGGAAGGAAGGAAAGGAAGGAAAGGAAGGAAGAAAGGAAAGGAAAGGAAAGGAAAGGAAAGGAAAGGAAAGGAAAGGAAAGGAAAGGAAAGGAAAGGAAAGGAAAGGAAAGGAAAGGAAAGGAAAGGAAAGGAAAGGAAAGGAAAGGAAAGGAAAGGAAAGGAAAGGAAAGGAAATGTGAAGGCAAGGGAAGGAAAGGAAAGGAAATGTGAAGGCAAGGGAAGGGAAAGGAAAGGAAAGGAAAGGAAAGGAAAGGAAAGGAAAGGAAAGGAAAATAAAGGAAAGGAAATGTGAAGGGAAGGGAAGGAAAGGAAAGGAAAGGAAATGTGAAGGCAAGGGAAGGAAAGGAAAGGAAAGGAAAGGAAATGTGAAGGGAAGGGAATAGAAGCGAAGGAAAGGAAAGGAAAGGAAATGTGAAGGAAATGTGAAGGGAAGGGAAGGGAAGGAAAGGAAAGGAAAGGAAAGGAAAGGAAAGGAAAGGAAAGGAAAGGAAAGGAAAGGAAAGGAAAGGAAAGGAAAGGAAAGGAAAGGAAAGGAAAGGAAAGGAAAGGAAATGTGAAGGGAAGGGAAGGGAAGGGAAGCGAAGGAAAGGAAAGGAAAGGAAAGGAAATGTGAAGGCAAGGGAAGGAAATGTGAAGGGAAGGGAAGGGAAGGGAAGGGAAGCGAAGGAAAGGAAAGGAAAGGAAAGGAAATGTGAAGGCAAGGGAAGGAAAGGAAAGGAAAGGAAATGTGAAGGGAAGGGAATAGAAGCGAAGGAAAGGAAAGGAAAGGAAAGGAAAGGAAAGGAAAGGAAAGGAAAGGAAAGGAAAGGAAAGGAAAGGAAATGTGAAGGGAAGGGAAGGGAAGGGAAGGGAAGGGAAGGGAAGGGAAGGGAAGGGAAGTGAAGCGAAGGAAAGGAAAGGAAAGGAAATGTGAAGGCAAGGGAAGGAAAGGAAAGGAAAGGAAAGGAAAGGAAATGTGAAGGGAAGGGAAGGGAAGGGAAGGGAAGGGAAGGGAAGGGAAGGGAAGGGAAGGGAAGGGAAGGGAAGTGAAGCGAAGGAAAGGAAAGGAAAGGAAAGGAAATGTGAAGGCAAGGGAAGGAAAGGAAAGGAAAGGAAAGGAAAGGAAATGTGAAGGGAAGGGAAGGGAAGGGAAGGGAAGGGAAGGGAAGGGAAGGGAAGGGAAGGGAAGGGAAGGGAAGTGAAGCGAAGGAAAGGAAAGGAAAGGAAAGGAAATGTGAAGGCAAGGGAAGGAAAGGAAAGGAAAGGAAAGGAAATGTGAAGGCAAGGGAAGGAAAGGAAAGGAAATGTGAAGGCAAGGCAAGGGAAGGGAAGGGAAGGGAAGGAAGGGAAAGGAAAGGAAAGGAAAGGAAAGGAAAGGAAAGGAAAGGAAAGGAAAGGAAAGGAAAGGAAATGTGAAGGGAAGGGAATAGAAGCGAAGGAAAGGAAAGGAAATGTGAAGGCAAGGGAAGGAAAGGAAAGGAAATGTGAAGGGAAGGGAAGGAAAGGAAAGGAAAGGAAAGGAAAGGAAAGGAAAGGAAAGGAAAGGAAATGTGAAGGCAAGGCAAGGGAAGGAAAGGAAAGGAAATGTGAAGGGAAGGAAAGGAAAGGAAAGGAAAGGAAGAGAAGGAAGGGAAAGGAATTGGGAAGGCAAGGCAAGGCAAGGGAAGGGAAGGAATTGTGAAGGGAAGGGAAGGGAAGGGAAGGGAAGGGAAGGCAAGGCAAGGCAAGGCAAGGCAAGGAAAGGAAAGGAAAGGAAAGGAAAGGAAAGGAAATGTGAAAGGAAGGGAAGAGAAGGAAGGGAAAGGAATTGTGAAGGGAAGGCAAGGCAAGGGAAGGAAAGAAGAGGAAAGGAAAGGAAAGGAAAGGAAAGGAAAGGAAAGGAAAGGAAATGTGAAGGGAAGGGAAAAGATGTGAATGCAAGGGAAGGAAATGTGAAGGAAAGCGAGGGGAAGGGAAGGAAAGGAAAGGAAATGTGAAGGGAAGGGAAAAGATGTGAATGCAAGGGAAGGAAATGTGAAGGAAAGCGAGGGGAAGGGAAGGAAAGGAAAGGAAAGGAAAGGAAAGGAAAGGAAAGGAAAGGAAAGGAAATGTGAAGGGAAGGGAAGAAAGGGAAAGGAAAGGAAATGTGAAGGAAAGGAAAGGAAAGGAAAGGAAAGGAAAGGAAAGGAAAGGAAAGGAAAGGAAAGGAAGGGAAGAGAAGGAAGGGAAAGGAATTGTGAAGGGAAGGCAAGGGAAGGGAAGGAAAGAAGAGGAAAGGAAAGAAAAGGAAAAAAAATGTGAAGGGAAGGGAAGGAAATTTGAAGGGAAGGAAAGGAAAGGAAAGGAAAGGAAAGGAAAGGAAAGGAAAGGAAAGGAAAGGAAAGGAAAGGAAATGTGAAGGGAAGGGAAAAGATGTGAATGCAAGGGAAGGAAATGTGAAGGAAAGCGAGGGGAAGGGAAGGGAAGGGAAGGGAAGGGAAGGGAAGGGAAGGAAAGGGAAGGGAAGGGAAGGGAAGGGAAGGAAAGGAAAGGAAAGGAAAGGAAAGGAAAGGAAAGGAAAGGAAAGGAAAGGAAAGGAAAGGAAAGGAAAGGAAATGTGAAGGGAAGGGAAGGGAAGGGAAAAGATGTGATTGCAAGGGAAGGAAATGTGAAGGAAAGCGAGGGGAAGGAAAGGAAAGGAAAATACTACACAGTGTAAGTCCATAGAGATGGAGAACACTGACAAAACAAACACCCCTGAGATCTGGAGCATGCTTGTAGGGTATAAAAGTACATTCATTGAAGTAGACAAGATGAGATGAGAGGAGGCTGTTCCCATCATTGGAGGAGAGGATAACTGCAACTCAGGCTGCTAAGAGGATAGATCCATCCACATGATCCACATGAAGGCTGACATGTGTACAAGGTGAAAAGAAGATGACGCATGACAGTATCATTTATTGCAAATATTGCGTCATACACCACTACTAGACTTTGGTGAAAGAGTCTCAGCAAGTCTGGGTATCCCAGTGAACCTCATTGCTTTTTCTTGGTAAGGAGAGGCGAAAAGGTTGACAGAAAAACTGTCCTCATCTGATAAACATTACTTAAAGGTCATTTCTTTAATATAGTTAAACACTCGCACAGCATCAGGCACCAAAGCCAACACTGCGATTGTGAGACGTTTTAAGCTTATAGCCTGTTTTGCTGATAACAACCTATTTTTTATTGCAGAAAGATAAGCAAACTGTCAGGTACAAGAGATATCAGTACAGAAAACTGTATAACATGTTCCAACAAAACAGTTTAAGAAACTTTCATGGTGCAAATTTGTGTTTTCTGGATTCTGTAACATAGACATGGTTTTTGGTGCATTTCTAAGCTTTAGGAAATCTAATTAAAAATTCAATAGAAGAGCAAATGGCAATAAAAGAAGATTTTATTTCATCCTGCTGTACCTTTGTGATAATGACCCTGAACAGATATTTGGTTCTAATTGAGACTACAAAAATGTCTCTCTATCTATATAAATATTTCATATTAGCTGAAGACCAGCAAAGTGCAGCAACAGACTGTGATTGAAAGTGTAACTCAGGTTAAGCAGAGGCTTGAGAGTGTAATATGTACCCATGGTCATTTCCGGAACATGGAGTAAGATCATAGGCCAACACTGTGATCACTGGGGGTGACCTCAGTAATGATCTTGTGGCTGAATGAACACAAATCCCCAGTCATGCTCCAGAATCTAGTGGAAAGCCTTATCATAAGTGTGGAGGTTATTATACAGCAGAGACAGGAGGGACGTATGATGTTGAACATTATACATGTATGAGAGTGATGTTCTGTGTGTGTGTGTGTGTGTGTTTCGGGGTTTCCTCAGGGTACTCTGGTTTCCTCCCCCAGATTGGCATCTCAAATTATCTGTAAATCAATGCTAAAATAAGAGATATTTCCTAGTTTTTGTTTTTATTGTACAAATTTTGGGGCAACATAACAACCCACACAGCATTCATAACCTTACAGACATCCACAAATGCCTAATGTCACTGTTATTGACACTAGCCAGTCGTATGTCATCCCTCCCACACAGAGATCACGGACAATTTTGCGCTCCTGGACTCCAGGCTATGGACGAACTTGCAGTCTCCAGACGATAAAGTAAACAATTGGATGTTGTGCCAGGTTTTGCTTGTTTTGATGGCTATTATATCCACAGCCAGGTAGAATGTCACAGCATCACTGACGTCTTTTCAGTGTTGACTCGTTTTCTACGGTGGCTGAGAAGAGCAAAACAAAACAATTAAAAAAATTCAAAAACAATATAAATCCGAAAACTAAATTGTCGTGTTTTTCTGATTTGTTATTTTGTTTTGTACTTCTCAGACACCGTAGTTTTCTCAGAAGTAATACTTTTAAAGAATATACGTTATTGTTTGTGTGTGGATTTTTTACACTTTTTCTGGTGCTTTTTTTTGGTAGTTCCTCGACATTCCGATCTTGTCTTTGCGTATTTTGCGAACATTTGTTGTTTTCATGAGCAAAATCCAGAACTTCCATATAACTGACATTGAATTTTTTTAGGCATCGACTCCTCCATGCTGCTGTGTTGCCGATCAAAACGCGGAGGAAATTGTGGCTAATATGATGAATTGTGATCTCTCTGTAAAAACAGATCATTGAGAATCTAAATCATCATATTAGGAACAGAACATAATCTTGGTGCTCTTCTGGTGTGATATATTATTATGACACTTGACTATCATTCCAGGAATGGGCTGTGATGTTCTCTCTTTGCATCACACATAAAAAGCAATGTCTTGTATTTGGCCTGAGTTATATAACGGTTTTGTGCTTTTCTGTTTTGATCCGTTTTGTCTCTCTTTCAGCACCGCAGCATGCTCATGGTACTTGATTCTAAAAAAAAATCAGTCAGTCATGCAAGCTGATTAATCTGTCTGGTCAAAATGATCCCCAGAAAAGTCTGGATTGTACCTCAGGTGATGTTTATAATACAGTGGGAATAAACAGTGCTGGTCAAGTGAGCCTGGCTGTCCAGACCAGGAGACGGTGAATAATGATCTATTAGCCTGGACATGTTGTTCTGGAAATCCTGAGCTACTGATTTCTCCACCACTTTACACATAATGAGACTAATCAGAGGGAACAGACGCAGGAGGACGATTCCTCCTTGATTCCTTATTGATTCGGTGTCAAAAAAATGAGGAGCTCCAGATCATGAATACAAGTGTCCTAATATAGGAGTCTTATTTATTTTAGCTCTTTTCAGTCGTCATGTGATGAGATATATCTTGAGTAAATATATTTGCTCTACATTCATCTTGTCCTCTTGTTCCTGTTCCTTTCCTCAGAGGAAGGAGCTGAAAAGCATGAAAGGGAAGCCAGGAAAAGGAACTGAGAAGGTGCAGTTAAAGAAATGAAAAGATTTAGTAAATAATCATCATCCATGTTATCCATTAATCTGTCCTAGTTTTGAAATGCAATATTTACTGAAAATAAAGATCTCTAATGCATGAGTTCCGAGTTTTACGGAACAGGTTCAACAGGAAGTGTGTGACGGTGTCATGAATAAATGATGTCAGCGATAAAAGTGTCAGAGATGAATTAAGAACATTTCGGTATAGTTTGATCCTTGTCAGGATTAAAGATCTTATCTTTGAGAAACGCGCTCCGGTTGTAGACAAGTGGAATCCTCGTGGAATATGAGGAAGGGTTAAAATAAAGAGAATGCAGGGAAGTGAATTTGATGGGCAAAGCCACAGAGGTTCCTTTCATGTGCTGCTTTGATTCTGTTCCCCAGGAGCAAATTAGTCTACAGCGAGTGGTTCCACAGCTGCCTTCTGACTGCTGAGAGCTACAGCACTGACTGGCTTCCTCTGTGTGATCTTACAGATCATCTGAGGACGTGTGTGTGTGTGCATGTGTGTATGTATGTGTATGTGTGTGCTGTTGACGTTTTACACAATGGCCTTGTCTCCCCCATCAGTGAGGGACTAATCGTTGTGTGGCAGGTCACGTACCTGTGAAAGTGTGTGCAAATGTGGGTTCGGTGTCTGTGGGTTTATGCACTGATCCTAAACACCTGCTGTCATTCTGAGAGTGAAGTCAGTACTGCAAACCACAAAACATCTCTCTCTCTCTCTCTCTCTCACACACACACACACACACACGTCCTCTTCAGCAGCTCCTGCAGTCTCGACGCCCTGTCACCAGCCATCCTGTCACAGCTCAGTGCGTGTGTGTGTGTGTGTGTGTGTGAGACAGAACACAGGGTCTTGCTCAGTATGTATTAATAGTGGTAAAAGAGCAAGTCATTAAGTCTACCCTCGTCCCATCCTTCTCTCTCTCTCTCTCTCTCTCTTTCTCTCTCTCTCTCTCTCTCTCTCTCTGTCTTTCTCTAAAGGGACTGGGTTTAATGGGCTTACACTTCCACTCCATTAGCCAAACACTGTCTTAGGACGTGTGTATGTGTGTGTGTGTGTGTGTGTCTCAGGCAGCCCTGTCACTACACATTATGTCGCCTCTTCCTCTGCAGTCCAGCCAGACTTGATCAGATTAAATTTAACCAAGAGGACAGCTGATGTTGAATGGTGCAATCCTGATCCCTAACTGCATTCATATTGCAAATCAGAGCTTATGAAGCTATGAATGGCTATTATAAATCTCTATTATATTCACACCAACCACAATTCCTGCCTGCCTGCTGAGCCAAATCTGTCACTGCGCATTCGTTTTCACCTCACTCATCTCTTCGGCTCAGTCGCCTTCTTCTAAAATTCTTCTTCTATTATTTCTCATGATTTTCTAGAAATAATTTTTTTTTACAAGCAGTGCATTATTACATCCTGCACGATAAAAATTCTGGACTTTTTACATAATCCAATAGCAGGGTTGAGTGGGTTGGGTCATTTCACTGCCTTACTGCCTCTAACGTTAGCCCAGATTTGGGTGCTTATGTAAGCAATACAACACCATGAGGTGTTCTGTTAGGGGAAAATAGTTAGTAATTGAGGGATGTGATATGGCTAAGTGTGATGCAGAGTTTCAGATTTTTTCTACAACTGCACTCTATTATTTCCGTACACCGTAGCAATTTGTCAACGATTTCGTTTTTTAATAACTGAAGAACAACATATCCTGTAAGACATCAATAACCTTTTATATTTACATCTACTGCTACGAAACAAGTTATTTCTTGTCAGTCGTAGGCTCTTTAGTTTTCTCTCTCTTGAAGTTAATAAGACAAAAATGCAGCGGAGAAAATGAAAAGCATAACAATCATTATGTTCTGACACTGGAGACTCCTTCTAGTCTCTGTCGAGCTATACCTCCCACTCCTTCTTCTTTTCGGACCTGCCTGATCCAACCAGACACTTTACCTCTGGTTGGAGTCTCGTCACTTGGTGGTGCTCACTGATGCTGTGGATGGATCTGTATGGACAGCCCAGGGGTCAGCTGTGGGTAGAACCACTTGGAGACTATCACACCGTGTCTGAACTGCCTTTGCATCAGTCAAGGAATTAGTGCTAAGTCTATAATGAATTTAGAAATTATGCTGACCTATTAGATCCTCAACAGCTCTTGGTTGCACTATGTATTGTGACTATAAACTGTTGAAGAAAGGACTTTATTTATTAACATTTACATTATTTACTGTCCAGTGTCACCCAAATGAGGATGATGTGTCATTCTGAGCCTGGTCCCTGTCAAGGTTTCTTCCTCATATCATCTCTGGGATTTTTTCCTCACCACCGTCACCTCAGGCTTGCTCACTAGGGATAAATGTTAGAGATAAATAGTAACTTAACCTTAAACTGTATATTTTTTTCTGTCTTTCTGTATTTCTGTAAAGCTGCTTTGAGACAAAGTCCATTGTTAAAAGCGCTATACAAATAAATTTAAATGAATTGAATTGAAATTGAAATACTCTGTTTCATATTATTGACCAATCAGATTCCAGAATACAGCAGTGCTGTGATTATCCAGACTACTCCAGACTTATTCCAAATTGGCTTCATACCTATTTTTCTCGTCTATTTATTAATTGGCTCACTCACTCATGCACTATGGATCCAGTTCGACTGGGTTCAAGCCGATCACTGGAATTGAGCAATGCTGCCAGCATGCGTTTAATTGAGGCGATGTTGAGGCTTGAGAGTGACAGTTTGATATAATCGGGTACCGGGAGGCCGACGGTCATTAGTGTGAGAGACTGCTTATGATTCGCTAATCAGACTAAATCTTCGTCAGCGGTAGGATGATCAAATGATCCTTCTTCTATCTAGAGGCAAAGCATTGAGAAACACAGGGGAGTGGTTTGTGGGAAGAAACCACAAAGAGGAGGTGAAAAGGTTTTTTTTTTGGTTTTTTTTTTACAAGACATGACCTAAAATACTGTATGTCAAACACACACACACACCAGTGATAAATATAACTCAAAAAAGCATGTCTTCTGAGGTTCCTCATGTGGACAGAGGAGTAATGGAAGTGTTTCAGGAAGATGTGACAGACATCATCTCTGCGTTCACCCATACTGCACTGAGTCATTTCTCACCAAAGCCACCCAAACACATCCAGTCATCACAACAGACGAGGAGAGAGAGAGAGAGAGAGAGAGAGAGATGCACAGATGATTAAAAAGTGAACTAAAGCGCAGTGATGCAGAACAAAGACAATGGGCTACTTTGACTCACTTCTTCCTGGAAAACCAGTGCCATGATCACTTACACAGCAGCAAATCAAAGGAATTAAAGCTCCTCTAATCCACCAGTGACTCAGTCACCAGCAACTTATACAGTGTTAAAAAGCCACTGAGTAATCAGATTATAGCAATACTAGCTTTTCTGTAAACTTTATCCATATTACAGGCTTCCTTTGAGATGGACTTTAAAATTTTTTTTATTCATCTTCAGTAAACACATAAGTATCATTTAGCATTGCCAATCCATCTAGTGGCAGGTTTTTCTAAATAAACCCGGTTCTGAATAACCTCTACATAGACATTAACCTGAGCTCAGGATCGAACCAGGCGTCCAGGAGCCATGAGGTTAGAGGTTAAAAAGTGAGACTGCCATCTCATTTCTACTCCTGAACTAAATCCTTGAAATGTTCAACTCAGGAAGATTTAGTTGATTGAACATGATTTACATGAGCTGACAGGAGAAGGAAAAAAAGTCATGTGAATTATTCCGACTGCTTTAAAATATTCCGATAATTAGGCAGCTTAAGCAGTTCTGGTTATTGTTGATAAAATACAAAATGCAACACAAGGAACAATTGTAAGAGCATGGAAATAAACCATACATGACAAACGATTAGATAAATCCAAGCGAAGGATATCTAATGATGATCCTTTCCTCATTATGACTTGATAGAGCTTTATCTTTCAGGAAATAATGAAGCATATACCTTAACAGCCTGGAAGTGTTGTATGAATATTCATTAATAATGTTATAGTTAAGCATCTTGTTAGCTCATTCTGTTTATAGAGTAAGTTTGAAACCTATTTCTAATTGGTGAAATTTATGAAACAGCTTCTTTCATAGCATAACCTCCTGTGAGATGATCAACATCGTCGTACTTGATTTGTATATGCAGCTACCCACAACACAACACTACTGTAACCACACTGCACTTTAGATTCCCCAACGTAATGACTAATGGATTGGTCATGTCAAACAGATGGACCTTCTTCCCATTTCCAAAATATATTTCATTTAATTTCTTACATTCTGGACAGTGAAAAAGAGAACTGTCCAGTCTGTGCTCATGATAGACTCAGATTCCTGTTCATGGCCCACAGGAGAAAAACCTGATGCGTCTCCTGCTGTTGTAGTTCATCCACCTTAAGATGTTATGTACTGTGCATGCAGAGATTGTTTTACTAAGTTACTATGTCTGTCATTTCTCAAACCAATCTGGCCATTTCCCTCTGACCTCTTTGATTAACACGATGCTGATTTTGACTAACAAAAGCAACCACATTGGGATCAGACTACTACAATGCTTTGGCTGTGAGCTTAACTAAACAAAGTCATGGAAAGAAGAAGTCAAGTCGATTTGACTTTCCAGTGAGCAGACTCCATGTTTATGTACCTGCATTTTATTTGCTGTAAGGACGTTGGTGAAATAGTAAAACAAACCCTGTAGGCTCCATATATATTTAATCTCAAACATTCCTTTATTTATTTATTTATTTTCACTGAGAGGAATTTCAGTGTGTTCAAGACATCAGCCCAAGAGGTTTACAGTGGAGTAGACTTGCAACACACACACATATTTGCAAGGCAAATGACAATGAAATAGGCTCTGCTTGCCTGGGGCCAAATTCACAAGACACAACGGCATTATAACTTACGAAACTCATGAATGTATTCTTTATACTCCATGTGGGAAAAAAGACCAAGATGAAGAGTAAGATGGAATGTCAGAGTTGGACAAAGACACCCTTCAAAACTCAACCCAAAGCTTAAATGTTGAAGAAGCAAGCATTAAGCCTACTCAGTAGTGTCTACACACACATACATACACACACATACATACACACACACACACACACACACACACATCATTTACTGTGCTCTTTTATGATGAGCTCCCAGAGGGACTTTCCCAGAGAGCCTTTTGTCTTGATAGTTGAGACAAGTTTATTGTCTGGCTATCCCCGAGCCGGTGACTAAAGATAAATTATGACCGTATTTGTCAATCTGACTTGTTCTTGTGTGAAATAATTGCATTAATGAAAAATGCTAGCTCTAAGTTGTGTTACAAAGCTAACTTCTTCATACAGTAGGATGGGGCGGTAAATCCAAGCAGCATAACTGACATAACAGCTGTGTGCTTGTATATCATACATATATAAAATAGGGATAAAATAGTTTAATAATTAAATTTAATAATTTATTCTTATTTCTAGTTATTTTTTCCCCCTCCCCTGCATTCTTAAAAAGAAAGACAACACTTTCGAGCTCTGGAACAGCAAAAAAGTTTGAAAGACCAACTGCAATAGATGACAGAAGAATCCTTTCCCTTCCTGGTGAAGAAAAGCCTTTCTCAACAGCTGGCCAGATGCCTCCAGGAGGTAGTGTATCTGTATCAAAGTCAACAATCAGGACAATGCTTCAGAGAAGTAAATACAGTAAATTACCACAATATGCAAACCATTCCTAAGCCTGAAAAACAGGAAGACCAGATTACAGTTTGCCAAAAAAAAAAAGTCAAAGATCAGCTTGCACCAGAATGATGAGAAGAGCAGACTATGGAGAAGAAAATGAACTGCTCATGACCCGAAGCACCTAATCTTATAGCTTTGGCATGTATGACCGCCAGTGGAACTGGTTCCATTGAAGGTTATAAGACTGCATAATCTTTTCAGATTCAGCCAAATGCTTTCGAAACCTACATCACAGTGCAGATGGACAGTGAACTGGAGTGTACTTCAAAGACATCACAAGACTTTTTCAAGGCAAAGAAGTGAAATATTCCGCAGTGGCCGAGTCACCTGACCTGAATCCAACTGACAATGCATGTAAATTGCTCGAGACAAAACTGAAGGCAAAAAGCCCCATGATCAAGCAGGAAGTGAGGACAGCTGCAGTAAAAAGACCTGGCAGAGCTTCACCAGGGACGAAACCCAAAACCTGGCGATGTGTATAGTTTTCAGATTTCAGGTAGATATCGATTGCAAATGATTTGCAACCAAGTAATACAAATTAGTATTTCATTTATGTTTTATATCAAGCTGACTTTTTAAAAAGCATTAGCGGTGTCATGTTGCGTAATGTCACACACTCCATTTCACCGTGACTGACAAACATAGCCACCACGCACTTTCACCACGCACTCCCAGCAACTACCAACTCCCACGCTCATAGTCACCGGTCCTTTGATTGTTTTCACCTGTATTCAATGACGAAAGTTTGTTTTTTTCTAAGCACTTTGGTTTCAGTTCCTTATTATCAGGTATACATTCTGTCCCTTAGATCCATGACATTACTTAGCTTGTTCCTAGGATTATTCAGTTTTTTTGACGATGTTTCCTTTCCAGGCTTTGCATCTGTCCTGAATCATCTGTTTAATCCTGTTGATCTGTGTGACACGAGTTCGCCTGATGGCCTTTTTTGGTTTTTTTTTTTTTTTTTGCTGTGCCAGTTTTTGTGAATGTTCCAATACTTTTGCTCTATGCTTGTTTTAATACATTTGCCCTATTCTTGTTTTTTTGAGCCTGTTTTACTCTAGTTTTATGCTTTTCTTATTTTTGACTTTCGGTCGTTTAAAAGCCCTGCATTTGCATCCTTCCTCTTGAGTCTGATTCGTGACAAAGGATTGCACAGACTAGTCAACAATCACACACTCTCCACTACTGCCAACCTGTTTGGTGGTAGAAAAAGAAAATTGAGGCAGATGGTAAAGAAATGCAGCCAAACATACTTTAATTGTTAGTCTGAAAATCTTTCTGAATGGATAATGCCAATTCTAGGGACAATTGCACAAGATTATGCTGATGTTTTTATTTTCATTTTCCATTCGCTTTAATAGATTGTTATCATTTTGCATGAAGGGGAGAGGTGTGTATGAGACCACACAAGATCCCACTTAGCTAGTCTGGTGTAAAATCGGTGAAGCATGCCAGCTCATTTTTTTTTCAAGGTTTTTGAACATTTTTTTGCCTGTTAAAACCTCCCAGCCACTGCAGTACACACTGCATTCCTTTCATTATTCAGCCATGTCATCACTGCATCATTAAACTAGGATTTTATCATCATTAATCTATAAGGAATTTTAAAAACTGTGCATCCTTAAATAGTGCAGCATAATAAAATGATTTATAAATTTGCACATTTGGATTTATTTCCTTTCATCATTAACAGTGTAGCTTCTGCAAGTTCTTTGCTGCAAGAAAAAAAAACATTTTGGATTGATGTCCTGCAATTTTTCACTTAAACACTGGGATAACTAGTGGATTACTTAAAACTTAATAATTACTTAATTGCTTAGTACTGGTTGACTAATAGAAATGTAGCAGAAACTTAGAAAAATCGGAATTTGGTAAGGTAAGGTACTTTGGTTTGCCAATTCTTAGATGCATTTAAACATAAAACCATGAAGAAGTTTCATGTAGCAGCAAAGTCTTCAGTCATTAGATTAAGAGGTGATGACAGCTACAGCAGACATCCTTATCCAAAGCAAATTACAATTTATCTCACTGTATACAGCTAGGGGTTAAGGGCCTTGCTCAGGGGCACAACAGCTTTGATTTGAACTTATAACCTTCTGATCAGTAGTCCAACGCCTTGACCACTAAGCTACCACATCCCACATGCTCTTTAGTCTCTGTGTCTTGATGGCTTTGTACCTCTTTCCAGATGGTAAGGGAACAATCAGTGTCAATCAAAACAGTCAATCTGTGTCCTGGCTAACTAACAACCCAATTTATGTTTCAGTGCAATCAAAATAACATGAAAATCCTCAGTCATTGATTCACTGATTCATTTTGCAGGAACTACTTCACTCTGGTCAAGGGTGCGGTGGCCTCAGAGCCAATCCCAGGAATACACCCTGGGACCCTGAAATGCTTATTCACTCCTATGGACACTTCAGCATACCAAATCCACCTTGCGAGCATTTCTTTCCAAAAATAAAAAACCACACAGACTTCAGGAGAACATTCAACGAGCTTGACCTGGCTTGAATACGTACAGACAGTAACCCAAAGCTCAGGATCAAACCAGGGATCTCTGAACTATTCTGCTGCACCTCCATGCCACCCTGAAGGATCTTCAAACCACAATAAATGATGACTGGTTATTTTCCAGATGTCAAATTAGTCATTAAAATAGATTCTCACAAGCTCAAAATACTGGAGGCGCAAATAATCCAAAACAGCATGCACCGTTAGAATGCAAGAAACAAAATCATTATTATTGATCAATCTGTTTGTATAAAATTTCCATTTATATCTTTCCTTCTGGAAAAAGAAAAGCTGTGATGGTGTTTGCTGTTAGAAAGCTGTACAGATGAGTGAACACAATATGTGGATATGAGCAGCTTTTCTCATCATATGTAACATGAGCAGAGAGGTGTGATACTCTGCAGCTTGACTTGTGATCATTTCTCATTCTCTCACTGAAGCACACCTAAAGACAAACACTAGCTGTCTCTTCGGCCTTTCAGTACTGACTGAGGGCTTTGTGTGGATCATTTTTTAAAGATTTCAAAATAATCAGGAGAGACAAAAGATGATATTTCTACCTGACAACCTAACAATAACCCAAGGGTTCCTTAGCCAGTGGTGTGTTTTTTTTTTTTTTTTTTTCAATTTTGTGACAATAAAAATCTCAATGGATTCCTGATCAGATTACATTAAACATTCATTTTTTTTTTATTATATTATATTATTTATTGATTTTATATTTAATGCATTGGTATGCATTCTGGTGATCCAGTGGCAGGATCCCATGCTCTCAATGCCATGGCCCGGGTTCGATTCCCAGGCAGGGTGTAAACTCAGAGTTAACTCTCAGTGCTGGTCCCAAGCTTGGATAAAATGGGAGGGTTGTGTCAGAAATGGCATCCGGCGTAAAACCTGTGCCTAATCAAAACATGCGGACCAAATGATCCACTGTGGCGACCCTGAACAGGGAGCAGTTGAAAGACCAGCAATGACAATATTTATTGAGTTTGTATGCTGTCATTATTAACCTATTTGACTAATCACGGATGGATTTAATCCAGTCATCAGAGTTCAACACAAGTCAGCTAAAAAACATGGTAGGCTAACATTTAAAAGAAAAATAAAATTAATAAAATTGTTTTATGTGGTTAAAAAAGCTTTAATGGCTATAGTTAATGGCTAAATATTATTCATAAAGCTCCTGGCTACAAAAACCTAGCAAGATGCTCAGTGAATCAAACAATCATGTAATAATATGTGATTTCTGGCATCACTACACACTGGTGGCTATTTCGATATCCTGACTAATTTGGAACCCTGTCCACCAAAATGATCAAACACTTGCCAGCACCCGTGATGAAAACAGAACTTGTTTTCCAGCTTCTTAGCTCTGTGATTTGATTGTGTATGTTGGTGTATTTCTAACAGATTGGCATGGTTTTGAAATGCATGACTGACTTACACATCAGCCAATAGGGTTTGAGACACGCCACAGTGCCAAATCTAAGCAAAGCTTAACAAGCCAGTTGAATATATAGATAGCAAAAGCAAAGAGATTACCTTGAGCCTTTTAATTACTCTCACTGATGAAAGCCCCAAAGTGTATATAAAGATAGAATCATATTCTCACTCGGTCTGAGGAAATTAAATATTCCAGAATTGAATAGTCTCTAGGTGGTAAAATTCCCCGAAATATTTCTGTCACTTAACTGCTACCTGGTACGATTCCACATTCAAAAATGAATTAACTCTTTCTACCAGAGGACTCTTTTACCGGTGGTTCTAGGGAGCCCAACAGGGGCCAGTGCCCCTGGAACACGGCATGAGACTATGCAGAAGAGCTGAAGGTCAGCAAAAAATGTTGTTTGTGTCATTGTTACAAGGTAAGGCTACAGGTCAGGAAATTTTGCTGACTACTTAATTATAATCAAGCAATCATGTAATAGATACTAGAATAAACAGCAAACAGTTTGCTCGCATTAAAGCAGAATAGTCTGAGCTGATGGCATGCTGTGCATTTAGTTATATAGTTGTGCAATATAAACGCAACTTCTACCACAACACAAATTAGCTTGCACCGGTGTTAAGTTAATATTCTGAGTGAAATGTTGTGCATCTCCTCTCTCTCTCTGTTGTTTTTGCCCCATAGTTATCAAAATGAAGAGAAAAGAGAACATTATGTCCTTTTTCACCCCCAAAATAAAAGCAATGATGAGACAGTTTGATGTTCCAGATGTCAAGAAAGAAGCAGCAGAAAAGGAAGAGAAACAGCAGAGGACTTGTTAGTTGAAGGTTATTAAAGTGAGGGAACAGAAGAGGAAGGAGAGGAAGAAGCAGTGAGGTTGAGGAGGACACACAGACAGAGAGTGAGAGACAGACAGAGTGAACATCCACAAGCAACTGGACCAATCAGGTTTATGATGATAGAAACATATGTGCCTGCTTGTAAAGCTGTGTAATTAAAGTAACATAGCAAAAATTATAAACTTTAAAGTTAAGTTACTATTTATCTCTCAAATTTATCTGTTTATCTAAGCCTGAGGCAGTGGTAGTGAGGAAAAACTCCCTGAGATGATCAGAGGAAGAAACTTTGAGAGGAACCATGCTCAGATGGGAACCTCATCCTCATTTGGGTGACACTGGACAGTAACTAATGTAAATGTTAATAATGTCCTTTCTACAACAGCAACCAAGAGCTCTTGAGGAACTAATAGGTCAGTCTAGTTCATTATAGACTTAGCACTAATTCCTTCCTGCCAAAAGCTGACTAAAGCAAAGGCAGTTCAGACATGGTGTGATAGTCTCCAAGTGATTCTATCCACAGCAGTCCCCTGGGTCACTGGCTGTCCACACAGATCTATCCCCAGCAGCAGTAAGCACCACCAAGTGAAAAGACTCCAAGCAGGGGTAGAGCATCTGGAAGGATCTAAATAATCTTATTATTTAGTTGTCACTTTATTATTATACTAAATATATACTAAAAAAACACATCCATTCAGGCATCCAGATGGGAGACTGGGGCTTCACGGTGGCCAGGTATGACATTCAACCCTGGGAGCAATATATTCATAGAAAAATTCCAGAAAAAGTTTTTCATAAGCATTAAAAATTTGTATACTACTAAAACTACTAAAATTCTGTGTAAGGTTATCGAGCAGAGGGAAAACACACGTCTCACACTGAAAGCCAACAGAGTCCTGACTCATTTTATATCAGACCCACAGAGCTAAAATAATTCCTGTGTTTGTACTGATTGAAAATGTCAGATAAGTCGATTTCACTTCCGCCAGTGAAATGGAACACCATTGTGTGTAAAAAAAAAAAAAAAAGTTAAATAAGCAACCCTTACCCCTTTCATTAACAAAACAATGGTTAAAGGTAGATGCACAACCAACAGTTGTCTTTATTAGGATCACTGGTATACAGAAGCTGTGATCTCATGGTATTTCTTCTGTCACAGAATTGCTGTTGCTGTTCGGGAGAATTCATAAAAAAATATTTCATTTCCATTCAAAAGCAAGATTTCTGTATGGCTCCATAAACAGTTAGTCCATTCAGCAGCTAATTTAATTCTACTGTCGTCTCAGCATAAGTAGTGTCAAGGGCCAAAGCTAAGGGTTGAGAGCTTCTCTATCATCTTCTTTGTCCTCTGGAAACCGAAGGTTTACAGCAGTAAACACAGTTAGCCATAAATACTCAGATAAATGAGCCAATCTGACAAGCACTAAACGCCCCTCTCCTGAGCAGTTAATGTGAACAGAACATCCAGAGCCATTACAACCTTTGCTGGACAATGAAGGCAATGTTCCAAACATCTGTGAGATGCAATTCAGTCGAGTTAAAAGGTAAGTGATATACTTCAATTAACTTCAAGCATCCCTTACGTTGTTCACTCAGATCATACACTACATCTATTAGCTGATCCTCTCATTGTAACAGAAACTATTTCACTCCTTCAGCATGAAGCTTTGAAGTCTGTCTGGTCCAGAAACAAAACAATGAAATTGAGTCAGGTTCTCTCAGATCTTTCATATGAGAGACCACGAGGGTAATATATTCTCTCTCTTTTATTCTCTCTCTACCCTCCTATCACTCTCGCATGGAGAATGCAGCAGGAGATCAATTAGCAACTCATGGGCCATTGCTCTCCGTATCCTCTAACCTTCCCCTATTGGCCGCCTGACAGTTAACTTCATGAGGAGATACTGTGGAGCCCGAAAATAGACTACGTGAACTGAAACGTGCAAACTGGAGATAAAAACAATGCAGTTCTCTTCTTAAAAAGAAGCAGATGGTCAGCAGAGGGCAGGGGCATTCAGCTAGAATCCAGTTACATTAAATTCCTTGCTTACAAAGATATAAGTAATATAAACAGCTCACAAGACTAAATGGCAACAGTTTCTTTTTATTGCTTAACCACAAATAGTTTATAGCTATGAATAAGAAGAATATTTAAAATGGTTATGTTTTGTTGTTGAGCAGTGAGAGGTGAATAACACTGATGATCTCCTCATCATGGCACCTGTTAGTGGGTGGGATATATTAGACAGCAAGTGAGCATTTTGAGCCAAGGCTCATTGATGCACGTGGGGAGCGAAGGCTGGCCCGTGTGATCCGATCCAACAGATGAGCTACTGTTGTTCAAATTGCTGAAGAAGTTAATGCTGGTTCTGATAGAAAGGGGTCAGAATACACAGTGCATCGCAGTTTGTTGCGTATGGAGCTGCATAGCTGCAGACCAGTCACGGGGTCCATGCTGACCCCTGTGCACGGCCCAAAGCACCAACAATGGGCATGTGAACATCAGAACTGGACCACAGAGCAATGGAAGAAGGTGACCTGGTCTGATGAATCACGTTTTCTTTTATATCACGTGGATGGCCGGGTGTGTGTGCGTCTCTTACCTGGGGAACACATGGCACCAGGATGCACTATGGGAAGAAGGCAAGCCGGTGGAGGCAGTGTCATGCTTTGGGCAATGTTCTGCTGGGAATCCTTAGGTCCTGCCATCCATGTGGATGTTACTCAGATCACAATCCAATCTCAACTTACAGGACTTAAAGGATCTGCTGCTAACATCTTGGGGGCAGATACCACAGCACACCTTCAGGGATCTAGTGGAGCCCATGCCTCAATGGGTCAGGGCTGTTTTGGCAGAAAAAGGGAGACCAACACAATATTAAAAAGTATATGAAAACTCTCCTTTCTGAGCTGATGTCTTTAGCCGTGTTGCTAGTGTCTAAGAGTCTAAGAGTTCCCTTAAGCGATATAATTTACATAAATGCATGAGACCGGATAAACCACAACAGAGGCTCTGATACAGAAGACAAGCCTATTCATGTTCATATTTTTTTTTCATTGGTTTATTGACTCTGCTTCAGTATGTTATATAAGTATTTGTTTCAAAGCGCTGGGTCTAGAGCGAGGCTATACAGCTGATGATCTCTGGCCTAGTGGCTTCACCGACATCAGCACCTCTGACATTGAGCATTAAACTCAAGTTTGCTTCTCACTCACTCTCCATTTTGACATGACACAACACATCCTGCACCACTTCACTTCTTTTACTTGTCACTCTGTCCTCCAAAGAAAGCAGGCTGCTTCTTTGAGAAGAGCCTTCACTCCTTTCCATTACGCTCTCAAACTAGTAGCAGCCATTGGTCATTGTCATTGGTCTAGCTTCATATATGAACCCAAAATGAATGAATTAGTTGTCTTAGATTTGTATTTGGGATGACGGTGAAAACCACAAACACATAATTGTGCCATCAAAATAGTGCATAAGGTTCATCATGTTTCATTTTCATGTTCTCTCAATTTAATCTTTTTGATAATGTTAACCATTTACATCAGTTAAAGTCAATGAACAATTACAGTTACTTTACTCTATAAATTCGTCTATCCAAGCAAGAAGAGACATCAGTGCTGAAATACGGTTTCGTGAGGTCCAGAGAATGTGAACACAAGGGGAATGTGTGAAACTGCACATAGACAGCAACCCAAGTTCAGGATTGAACCCAGAACCCTAGAACCACTGAGTATTTATTTATCATGATACACTGTAATTAGACTTGAAACTAAAATACAAACCCGAACGCATCAACAAACACAAAGCTTTTAAATCTAATATGTAACAAAGAGGAAGAGCATTGTTTATTACATTTAATCTAAAGGAAGAGTGTGCTCAATGGGTTTGAAGCAGTCAATTTGAGTGACTCAGACTGTGTCTGAAAGCAGTCAAGCTCTGTGGGTGGATAAGAACGCTAACCTGAAAGCAAAAGCAGCACCATTTTACTCCACATCAGCTCTCCGACACTCTCCTGTTCACATGGCACGTTGACACCAAATGACTGTAGGCTAAAAGCAAATCAAGTCCTTTTTTGGAGGTAGGGATTATTATACCAATGAGATCAGTCATGCACCATCACTAAGACTATCTATAAAACTGAGAAATGCAATTGTCTCAGTGTGCAGCCATCTCAAGCATGACGTAACACTGAGACGATAGCTGTTATCCCTGCATGCACACATCAAATCAGAGGTGGAATATATTTGAGCAGTTGCACTTCGTATTATTTAGGGGTATTTATACTTCCATCCATCCGTCCATCCATCCCTCCATTCTCTACACCACTTATCCTGCTGGGTTGAGGGGACCTGGAGTCTATCCCAGTGAACTTGGGGCACAAGGCAGGATTCACCCTGGACAGGATGTCAATCTATCACAGGGTACAATCGCACACACTCATTCTTTCAATACTGACAATTTTATAGATGCCAATCAGTCTACAATGCATGTCTTTGGACTGGGAGAGAATATCAGAATACCTGGAGGGAACCCCTTCACATGCCGGAGGCAGGAATCAAACCCCCACCCCTAGAGGTGTGAGGCAAATGTGCTGACCACTAAGCCTCTCTTTCATCTAGTAACTGTATGGTGCAAATGAACAGAATAGGCTCTCTTATGCTTTATTTGCTAGTTTATTTTCTTTCACCTTTACTTGTTACACAATGTAGTTAATACTACAGACATACAGTAAAAGGCTGCAGTGTTGAACCTGAGGATGAGAGCCTCTGATCCTACCTCAGTTAAATGACATCTTTGCCTTCCAAGAAAGCATCACCGCGCTCTAATTTGAAAAAAAACTAAAGTTTTGCTAAGTAGAAACTTATGAGTACATTTTTTAGACACTTTTAATTGGCGCGGTGGCTTAGTGGTTAGCACTGTTGCCTCACAGCAAGAAGGTCCTGGGTTTGAATCCTGGGTTCAAACAGGCAGGAGCCTTTCTGTGTGGAGTCTGCATGTTCTCCCTGTGCCTGTGTGGGGTTTCCTCCCACAGTCCAAAAACATGTACATTAGGTTGAATGGTAATTCTAAATTGCCTGTGAGGGTGTGTGGTTGTCTATCCATATGTGATGGACTGGTGACCTGTCAAGGGTGTACCCCTGCCTTTTGCCCAATGTGCGCTGGGATAGGCTCCAGCAGATCCCCATGTCCCTAATTAGGAATAAAGCAGGTATAGACAATGGATGGATGGATGTTTATCTTCTGTGTATTCTCTCTACTTAGGCCACATTCTCAGAACCTGCTGCAGATTTGATCGTGCAAGACAAGTCCCAGACTAGATCATTCAGGAAAACTTATATCATTGACCAGGATGGTCAACAGTGAATTTATTCTGACTCACTTGAAATATTTTTTTTCTGATATTCATCTCCACTGGTTTTAGACCTCTGTCATCAACAAATGTTCGGGCTTCTAACACGTCTGCCTGCTAAAAAATTTACCAAACCATCTGATCTGAGTTTTAAACATGGCAAGGGATAAATGTAATCTCTTCTGTGTGACTATAACAGCTGTCTATGGCCAAGTAGTCTAAGACGCTGGATTAAGGCTCAAGTATCTTGCATTCAAATTTCTGGCATTTGGCAGATGCCCTTATCCAAAGTGACTTACAGTATTATCCAGAGTGACTTATTTCACTTTACACAATTGAGGGTTAAGGGCCTTGCTCAGTGGCCCAGCAGTGGCAGCTTAGTGGACCTAGGATTTGAACTCACAACCTTCCAAAAAGCTACCACATCCCACAGCTCTTCAGAGATGTAGGTTGGAATCCCACTGCTGCCAGATGGCCTTCTTAGTCAAAAGTAGAAGAGTTCCTTCAGCAAGCACTAGGGTTAGGGTTAGGGTTAGGGTTAGTCAGGTGACCATAGGGTCTTAAGTCTGGACGAATCCTATCTAGAACCTAGCCACCCAAGAATTGGGTAAGGTCCGCACGACTAAGGAATTGTCCCATTGTCTGTGAAATTTGGGCCATCTCACCTTATCTGCTCTCTTCAGTTTCTCAGCACACTACATTTCTCAGGACATGCATACAATGAACAAGAAAAGCAGCCATCCAGTTTGCTCAGGAAATGAAAAAAAACTTCCCTTTAAAATACTGGAAGCGGTGTATGAGGTGGCCAAAAGGTTAAGGCAGTGGATTGCAAATCCAGTAAGCTCTGGAATGTAACTGGGATATAAGGTAATTTTGCTGACCTATCTGGTCAACAAGAGGTTTGGACAATGGCTTGCTAATCCACAGTGGACAACCCACATCCTGCTGCTTTTGGAAGAGCATTCAGTAATAAAAGCATGCATGGTCAAATGTTTATCTATTCCAATAAAAGTTACCTCACTGATATGGGCACTCCGTACATAGCAGAACTTAGCCGCAAAAGGAGTGCTTTAGGTCAGCTCGACTATGGGATTGTCCTGATCTTTGTGTTTTTTGGACCATCTCGCCAGATCTGCACCCTTCAATTTAATGACAGCACACAGCATGCCTCAAGATATGCATCAAATTATCACTATATATATCACTATATATATAGTCACTATATATATCACTGTATTGAAAGCTGAAACCCTTGGATGAGGTGGACCTCTGCATGTGTGGGTTCAAATCCCGCCCTTGTCATTTAACCTCCTCTTTATTTCTGGTGTAGCCGTTACAATTGGCTGTGAGAGCAAGTCTCTTTCCTGACCTAACAGGCCTTCCAAAAACTCTGGGAAGTGTGGCCAAGCAGTCTAAGGTGCTGGCTTAAAGCCCCAGTCTCTTCTGAGGTGTGGGTTCAAATCCCACTGCTGCCAGAAGTGGCCTTGGTAAAAAGCAGAAGAGTTCCTTTGCAAATACAGCAGATGAGACAAGACCATGCTAGCTCTCTCTTGTGGCTGGAATGGTTAGGTGTCTCCTATAGAAAGAAAAAAGTTGCCTTGCTAGTCCATAATCTAGCCACCCAAGGATTGGATTGGGTCAGTTTGACTATGGAAATGTCTCAATCTCTGTGAACTTTGGCCCATTTTGCTGCATTTGCTCCCTTCAATTTATATGACAGGGCACTGCATGCCTCAAGACATGCATTAA
>NC_080722.1:22311129-22416129 GCF_019097595.1 Hemibagrus wyckioides | reverse complement strand
TTTAGGGTTAGGTGGTCAGGGTTAAATGAGGGCAGATAGAGGGTTTAGGATGAGGGATTTTAGTGTTAGGGTTGGTGTTAGGGTGAGGAATTAGGGTTAGGGGTTTAGGGTTAGGCAGTAAGAGTTAGGGATCTATTAGAGCGGGGTTTTAGGGGTTAGAGTTAGCCACTAGACACGCATCCTTAGTGAATGTGAATTAACACTATTTAATTTCTTCCTTTTTTCCTAGGTGGTCAAGGCTTTGCTTCTGCGTTACCATCCTCTATCTGTCAACTTAATTGACAAGGTAGATCCTTTTTCTTCTTCTGTTCTTCTCGAATCGCATCCTTTTTTTTTCTCTATAACTTTTTGGTTTGACATTGTCCCTCAGTATGTGTAATAAATTGATCAGACTTTTTTTGGTCGTTAGTAGGGGTGCACAATACTGTCTAGACAATTTTCCATTAGACTCGATTCTCCGAATATTTTGAACAAAATTTGAATGAAGAAAATGCCTGACTGAATCGAAAATAAAGTTTGTAGTTTATAATTGACAGATTGCTTCAGACTGTTTTAATATTGTAAACAAAATGTACTACAGGTTGACTAGATGTAATAAATAAATAAATATTCTTTTTAATTAAATAAACAAAATTTCCAACCTGTGGTCTTGATCGACTGAAACAGAATGAGCTCAGTATCAGAAACAGAGCTCCAAAGTTGGCTAAAATGTGATTTCTGCAGCTCTTTTTAACTGCTATAACATGGTCATGTAGTGCATGTTGGCCACTTTATTCCGGAGGACAAGATCTTGCAGGGTCTCCATGATGACGCGGTCATGTGACCAGCATGCTGTCTGGGTGTGTTGAGCTCTGTGCCAGGGGTCTTCACTGTTGTCTATTCAGTGCTGGTGTGGCTGCACTTTTTCACTTCAACCAGCTATCAAGTGGCCCACACCAGCACTTTCTGGATAAAACTGAAGCTCTCCATCATGTGCTGATTGGGACCTCCGGTGTCCAGATAGTGCAACTGCATTACATGCATAATTAATAGAAGAAACTTTTACACAATACACATCAGATTTGCATCACAATGTGTCCTCCTTAAATCCCAAGTAATTAGGGGTCCAGGCACTGCAACTGATAGAAGCTTTTTGTTTCAGTTTAAAAATTTCCTTCGTAGCTTTTAGCCAAGTTTTGAAACACCAGATTATGGTGATTAAAGGTGCAGTATGCACCTCCACTACTCATTTAACGTTCTGAACAGTAAAGTGTAACTTGTTTTGTTAAATGTTTGTGTTTTTCATAAATTTCTCTTTCAGCTCTTCTGCCTTCTGAGTGATGATCAGTTAGGTTCTCAGGCAGCGGACAGTTTCTCGCTACTCATGAGCAATTCTCCAGATGTGCTGAACCGCAGCTGCCATGCTAACGTGCGCATTATGTACCGCCAGCGATTCTTTAACGAGAACTCTGCTAAACTTGTCCAAGGCTTCAACAGCGCAGAACAAGGTATATAATGGTGAACAATGGGCACTGGTCTATTTTAATATTCTCTTTAATAATATTTCTGTCTGTGTGTTGTTTTTTTTCCAGAGAAGCGGTCTGTGTTTCTGAAGGCCTTGTCACACATCGTGAATAATCTGCCCAGACAAGTGCAACTCACAGAGCTTCCTGCTGTGAGTAGATCAGTCAATCTGTTCAATCACGTTGCTCATAAACCCAGTCCTGATGCTCGTAACATAACAACTACGACAGCTACTATTACAACTGGACTTTCTGTTGTTAGAAAATTTCCACGGCTGACATTTTGCTTGTATTGTTGTTGCTGCTTAGTTGCTGCCCCTACTTCTAGAAGCACTGTCCTGTCCCGATGAGGCGGTGCAACTCTCCACTCTCTCCTGCCTTCAGCCATTGCTCCTGGAACCTCCACCTGCTCTCACCGCACAGCTGGAGGCTCTTTTCACCCGCCTGCTCGCTCTAACCACCAGCCCTGCCATGGTACACCATTCATCCTTCCATTTCAGCATATCAGCCTTTGACTGACTGACTTGTCTTCATGGTGGTCTGGAAATAATGCTAATCAAACCCTTTCTCCTGAACAGAAAGTGAGGATTTCTGCCCTGCGCTGCATCCACGCCCTCACCCACCTGCCTAGTCACATGGTAAGAGCCTGTTTCATGGTGATCAGTAAATCACGTGCACACTGCGCAATGAACAGATCGACCCATAAAGCGTTAAGTGCCAACCTTTGTGCATGTAAACAATCTGCTCTGATCTTTTTTCATTGTGCCGCTGCAGGTGTTGCCTTTCCGTGCCAGGGTCCTGCGCTGTCTTGCTAAGCCTCTAGATGATAAGAAGAGACTGGTGAGGAAGGAGGCAGTGGCAGCGCGGAGTGAATGGTGCGTCTGTGTGAGAGTAATACATCCTAGCTCTGTTTCTTTTGCAGCACGTGAACCAAGCATCTTGTGTGTTGCAGGTTTTTGTTAGGGAATCCAGGAGGAAGGTGAAGTCCAGAGCAAAAAGCCAGTCACAAAAGTTCACCCGCCGTTTCTTCCATACAATCCTACTCATTTGGTCGCCCCACATCGCTCTAATTAATTCCACGCAACGGGAGTGAAGGTAGCTTCCTGTCTAGGCATCAAGAATACTCAAAGAGGAAGGAATGTATTAATATAACGCACTGAGGTGGAGGTGGAGCTCACTCCTGCCATGTTTTCTCCCTGGTCTGAGATGAACATGGCCTATGGAATGTTTTTTTACTTTTTCACTACAGTTTCTTTTTGTATGAACAAAATTGCCCTGCTTAAATTGGACAACTGAGCCATCAAAAATGCCATTCTGTGAGATTCTACATATGAGAGGAAATCAAGAACTGCAGCAAATTATTTACAATATAAAATAAATGTTGTGCTGTCACACTAGGAATGCTGAAAAAAAAAAAACCCTCCCACATCACCACCACCACCACACAACTACCAGTCCTACCTAGTAACCGCTAACTCAGTTTGGTATCTAGATTAGATTTAATAAGACTAGTTAACGCAGGTGATGAGGGACAATAAGGTCTTGGTTGGATCCTGATCTCAGGTTACTGCCTGTGTAGAGATTGACCTACTGGTGGTAGATGATTAGCTTTGCTAAATTGCCCCTCAGGGTGAATTTACATATGTACAATACATCATGCTGGACTGACTTCCAATTACAGGGTGCTTCCTTCCCACTTCATGCACAGTGTTCCCAGGATACGCTCCATGTCCATCATGATCCTGACCAGGATAACGTTCTTACTGAAGATGAAGTTAATAAGCATCAAAAAATATGTCTCGCTTACTTTCACTTTGCCTGACTGACTGCTTTAAAAACAAACAAACAAACAAACAAACAAACAAAAAAAAAAAAAAAGAAGACATTTTCTGGAAACTTGCAAGTATTGCATTCTTTGTCTTTTCCATAGGGTTACATGTTAAAAAATATTTTAACCTTTTCTCATAAGTTTGATTTCCGTTCTCAGAGCCGTAGTCTCAATTTGTTGTTCGTTTCATTTCACTGGAAAGACTAACGCCGAAGCCTCACAAGATTGCCAAGGATATATATAGCGGACGATATTTAATGTCAATAAATTTTTGTAAATGTGTAAAATGGAATTAAACCCCATTATTATACTGGTGAATGTGTTTTTGTTTTTTCAAAATGAAATAAATTGTTCATTAGGTGCTGGAATCCACGTGGCTTCGTCTCAGACATAAGAGAAGAGGCGACGTTTACTTGAAACATGATTTATTATTAAAAATGTTTTATATATTTTTTTACAAAACTGCTTAGCTGTCTGGAGCACAGCTCCGATATATGTATACTTTTTTTTACATTCATGATCATTTTGATGTTCATTAATGAAATGTTTTTCAGTCTCGTCAGCAGCTGATCCTCATCATTCAATAGCATCCAAAATGTTTTAACCATGAAGAATTTAAAAAAACAAAAATTAAATCAAATTGAAGATAGAATTGTTTAATGAAAACTGAGCTCTACTGAACTCTACTGAGTTCATTAAAATGAAAACTTTCCCAATACTTAAATGCACACTATAAAAAATACCTCCAGAAAATGAGCAAATCACACAGAAATGGACCTCTCGATACAATTTTTCAATGAAATGTACAGAACTCGAATCCTTCACCCACTAAAATACTTCAGAAGGATGATGTGTTTCTCACAAATCGCACAAAATACTCCCACACATCCAGTAAAGATCATTTTGCAGCAAATCTTTGGCACATACAATCAATCAGTCACTTACAGTTAAGACTCAAAAAGTCATACAGTTAACAGAAGCGCAGATGATTGCACTGAGAAATCTGCTGGTTTGAAACGGATCCTTTATATGGTGTCCATGGTGTCTTGTCTGTATGGAGGACAGCCCCATGTCAGTCCGTCACCGTGAGGAGGATGACTGGAGGGTAACAGCACCCGCGTTATCCAATGACTGGTGAAAAGAATCATTTTAAAAAAACATTAAACTCAGCCGCTCATAAACTCGTTCGGTTTTTTCATTAAAGCTAAAATGAGATGCGCATGAATACATTTCCTACCTTGTTCTCTCCACACCAAACAGCATTTTCCAGTTATTTATTCTTCCATGATGATATGGATTCCTGAAAACCTGCACAGGAAGAGAGATCTGGGTAACTCTTAAGTCTTAAAGAAAGAAAACACATCCCGAATCACATACTTATGCCCTAAACAGTGTGAATAATGCAGTGTGTTCACACTGATGATTCTAAGAAGTGTGCTTCAAGTACCAGGCTGATGCACTTATCACACCAAAAAAACCAAGTGGAAACTTCATGCATTCACTCTATGCTCACAGTGAAGAGGGGCGGGGCTACCTGGTGCTGATGCTGGACGAGAAAGAATTTCAAGATGGCTGACATAACTGGTGGACAAGACGTCTTATATAAAAGTTTTGTAAATTAGCTGAGATGGAGTGATTTATTTTATAACAGCTTGAGTGGTTAAGGCTCTGGGTTGTTAATCAGGTTGCACTGCCAAGCTGCCACTGTTAGGCCCCTGATCAAGGCCCTTAACCCTACAAGGGCGCTGCATCATGGCTGACCCTGCACACTGACCCCATCCTCTTAAGCTGGGATATGCGAAGTAAGAATTTCCCTGTGTTGTAATGTACATGTGACGATATGTAGGCTTCTTTTCTTCTCAAGCTCTCAGTGTCACATCAAGTGCGTTTGACAAAGACATCATGTACCACAGACTTCAACAGCTGCTTCTTCTGGTTAGTAACAATTCATAGACGGTATAGTGAATAGTGCATAGTGTACAGTAGATCATTTGGGACACAGCTATAGTGTTTTGAAGATGCCCTCAGAGTGTGTCCCAGTCTCTCACCCCATATTCCCAGTACAGGCTTCGGACTGGTTAGTGAAAGTGAGTGAAATAGAATATTTGTCTTTCAGTATGCTTGTAGTGATGTTTCCTTCTAAGAATTGACTTAATGAAGAATGATGAATTTATTGGCCCTGCATCACTGTGATTGGTCAGCTGGTGTTCATGTTCTAGAACTGTAAACGGTAAATAGTAACAGTGTGTATTAATCACTCTTTCAATACGTTATGACTTTATAGTGTTTAACATTTTTATAGCGTCTCCAGAGATGGAATTTGTAACAGGAAAAAAACAAACAAACAATAAAAAAGGTAGGCTGGTGAGGCGACAACTGTTTAAAGTTGCTATAACATATTTAATGATGTTTCACAGACATTCAGGACAATTCTAAACGGATAAAATGTGTGATCGTTTATTCTTTAATAATAAAACAACTGTTAGTGTTGCCCAGTTTCTGTGATATAAGAGGGAGAAAAACTTCACATCTGCATCGTTGATTAGTTTCCACATGCTGAAGGTTATTCCTTAATTCTACAGACCAAGCTAGGTATGTAACCATAGCAACTGATTCTGTAACCACAGGCACTGATGTTTCTGCATGTAGACTGAATATACTGGAGTTCAAGTCGGACACACACCCAAATTCATCCGTATGAATGATTTAGATGATAAATAAATAATTACAGCAGCTAATTAAAACCTTGCCTATCGACAGATCAAATGACGTTTAGTGCCAGTTCTGTTCACCAGTATAACTGGTGCACAAGCATCTAGTCAACAATGATTTTAATATTATAATGTAATCAGCCCTGACTAATGAAGAGTCTTCGGTTCATGGTGAGTGTTTGCCTGAAGCTGTAAAATTTGCAGTAATATTTGATCGCTCGTGTAGAAAGTTCATCCTGCTGCAGATGGTGCGCTGACATAAATCCAGACAAATTAGCTGTAAATGAACAGAAATCAGAAAGCCCACCTTGCCTATCTGCTTCAGGCGTTTTCTCTCTTTGCGGTTAATGTGTCTCTCTACACTCGTCTCTCCTCTGGTGATGAGTACAGCATGCCAGATGGTCAGGCTTCCCAGAGCCACTGCCACGGAGCTAAAATCATAAAAGGAACAATATGGGATTTGAAAAAATAAATAAATAAAACATTTTAAAACGGAAGTAACAGATGCATTGGTCACGTCTTACCTGGTGAGCACCCACAGGTACAGAAGGCTCTTATGGAAAATCTTCTCCTCTGAAGTGAAATTGGGTGGAGGAGTCTGATAGTAGCTCTTATGAAGTAACATAAAAAATAAAACATGAGATAGAGTGTGTGCTCCATGTGTGTTCACACGAAGGAATCTAAATCACTTTATACAGCATCATACAACAGGTTCAGTATGAGCAGAATATAATAGAGTTAAAGTTGAAGATGACTCTAAATTCAGAGATCTAAATAATTACAGCTGATAATAAGAACGATTCCTTCAGCTGATCGGATCACCTCCAGAGCCAATGTTGTGACAACTGGTGCATGAGCATCTAATCAACACATCTGGTCCATTTTAGGATGTAATTAGACACATCGTTCAATCTTATCTAGGGTTTTACTTATTAAGGTGGATGATGATAGACAAGTCTTCTTTCAACATTAAACTCATTTTAATCCTCTCAGCCTGAATGCTTAGAAACATAACTAACTGAAGACAAGAGAGGTCATGAAGCCTCTGTGTCCATCCTGTCTAAAGGCATACTGAAGTCACTGGATCTCTTCCTGCATGCACACCTTCAAAATTCCAAACCAGCATGTGCCCTTTTTTAATGACCGCCTTCAATGATCAACTCAACTGCCCAGGTTGAAAAACGTACCTATTTCAGTTTAACAGTTACTTTGTGATTGGGGCGTCTAGAACATTCCACATTATTATTATTATTATTATTATTATTATTATTATTTAACAGTCATATCCTTACCCAGCCTAGTACTGCACAAAAAAAAGAGGATTCCAGGGGGGAAAAATGCTATTTACGAGTTGAACGCACATGAACACCAAGTGGGAATTACGAGTGGGGTAATACTCGATTCGAGTTGGGGATGTGTCGGAAAGAAAACATTGTGGAATCATCGGATGCAGAGTCTTTCGTTGATGGGAAATTTGTTGATTCCACAACGTTTTCTTATAGACATGCCACCGACTCAGAAACTCGTAATTCCGACTTTGTGTTGGCGTTAAACTCCTAAATGAGATCTTTTCGACATGACTCTTCTTTGTACTCGTCTCAGAAGCCGATTTCAGATGTCATTTTCTTGAAGTAGATTTAAATAACCTCACTGTATTTTGTGTAGATAATTAGTTAAGAGAAGAACACACAATGAAGTCCGGTTTGTTAGAGCAGAGAACACAAATCTTAAATCTCTGAAAAAGATCCAGTTTGCCTACCTCGATGGCGTAGTAAGCTTCTAAGAACATGTCTTTGGCGCTGATGCTGCAGTAGATACAGCCCATGGTCATATAAAGACAAAAGAAAAAGAAGTAGCGGTGGTTGAAATGACCGACGCAGTTATTTAACCAGGCTGGACGACACACAGGTCAAGGATAAAACCAACCAAATGGCAAACAGGGCTTTAGCTTGTATACAGCTTGGTTAAGAGAAAAGCAAAAGACAAAAGGATACGACAGTGATGGTCCATTTTTAAAACACACCTGTGAGAAAAAACAGCTTGTTGTTAATTCTCAGTACTGAACAGCTGATACATCGAGTACCATTACTGTAATAAGGAGAAAATTAACACCAATTATCACTACAGCCAAAGGAGTCGTGTATTTCCGTTACATATCATCAATTATTTGAAGATCATTCATTATGCTTCAAAGCCAAAGCCCTACGTGTTGCAGATGCTGCAGTGGTGCGTCCTGGCCGGTTTGGGAACGATACACTTCTTACAAATCGTCACTGTTGGAATGTCGGTCTTTTCCTGAAATTTAAAGCGGATCATACAACGTTACGCTTCTCTCAGGCCCATCAAACTCGGGAGTGGATACAGCGCACTGATTTGGTGTGTTATTGAGTAATAATGTAGCGCTGTAATTAGGTTAAGAGGCAGAGGATGAAGTACCTGCGGAGAACGTCCAGGCGATGTGGTGATAGCCTTGTAGTAGTGAAACACAATATTCACAAGATTCCAGTGACCGTAGCACAGGTGCCAGAGGATCCAGTGAGCCGGGTAAGTGCGGACGATCAGCGGCAGGACGCAGAGGTAGACGATCAGTACTACAGACGTGGTGAGAGCAATCACCATACACACGAAGACCTTCATAACAAAAAAGGAGAAGAAAGCATTAGATACCGGGAGCTTTAATCATTTTCTTTTTAATTTTGTAATCTTTCATAATCACTTATGCAGCATTTCAAGCAGCGTTTTTAATTGCTCCTCGGTGTGGATTTTTCTTTGAGCAGTTACACTCATGGGTCAAAACAACTGGTTCAAGAAAATCTAAGTGACCTGCTGAGCTGATCTCAGGTCAGTTCAAAAAGTTAACTGAGGCTGCAGTATAAAAAAACGTTTTTTGTGACGTTTGGCTTAACTGCAGTTAAAACTCAACATAATTTTACTGTACATTGCGAGCATTATCCTAGGTGTGAGCTACGTATCTGAACTGCAAACTGATGTAAAGGGCAGAGCTGCATGAAGAACACTGCAGAAATGGTGAGTGTTATACAGCACTGTGCAAAAGTCAGGCAAAAAAAAGAGACACACAAAATGAGCTGTGTGACAGGCTAAATCTTCAGAAGATACTCTATAATCTATAATGAACCTATAATGTATCTGAGACTGCTGATACACAGTTAGATGTAAAGGCTATATCACACCAAATACTGTGTCTAAGACTGTATCTGGACCGATGAACGTAATCAAAGCCATTTCTGGTCTCTGTGCTTTCTGTCATTTCTTATACAAGCGTTCATACTATAGAAAACTATTTTGAAGAAGTGATTAGCTCTATAAACATGTCTACACTCCTGTGGTCACCTCACCTCCAGTGTACAGGCATCAGTGCTTTAAGCACCGGTGAAGAAACCTGATTCGAGCTGCATCGGTGCTGATGGGGTATCCCATCCTAACTTCACGGGATATGTTACGAGAGTGTAAAAAATACGTTTCATCGGCCTCCTTTTGATCAGAGCACACATTTATTTCGGCAAGAGTATAACCCAACTGATCAAAATATAAATCACAATAACAACAGTTAGAATAGTAATTTCTTATTCCTGAAGCTGTCACTAAAGCACACTTCTAATCACAACTGCAGTCAAAGTTAAGATGATATTCTGGGCTTATTTATATTTATTTATATACAGCGGCAAAACCCTTTTACTTGCTATACAAAGTTTGTCCACTGACAACTAACAAAAGCACAAAAGACCATATTTAAAAAATACTGCAATACATGCAAATTATGGAGTATGTGTTTATTTTCTAATCCAGAAAATCATGTCGGTCCACTCACCACCCCAAACCAGCGGGTCAGGTTGTCCACCAACCAGTAAACCGGTTCGAAGATGGAGTCGAGCACCGTGTCCCAGTTGGTGAGGACGTTAAAGTAAAGGGAGTTGAAGATGATTTTTCCGTAGCTCCATAACTGCCGGAGCGGTCCAGGTCGCCTGCCTGGTCTCTGCCGAGGACACAGACGGACCCAGCGCACCGAGAGACGCATGAGCCTTGAGAAATAACACCTCCAGCTGTGCATCTCTCTTCCTGCAACACACAAGCACACACACACACACACACACACAATAGACCATCGCTCCATCACACTGGCGTCTTTAAGTGGTAACAAGAGGGAAGTTTATATAATATAACAATGTAAACTGAGCTTCATGTAACAAAAAATGGACAAACATTAATGGATAAATTGTAAATCAATGTGAGATCTGTCAATTCATTAAGAAATGAAACTATAATTAGTCTGACGTACCTGGCTTTTATTTCCTTTTTTAAGGTGTCTAAATTAAAAAAGTCATCAGATCATCTAAACGCAAGCAAGAAAACATCTTCCATCTTCAGCGTTCAGATCCTGCAGCAGCCTTCCAGCACCAGCGAGGACGTCCTGATCCTGCTCAAAGAAGCAAAAGCATCACTTTCATTAAAGCTGAGCTCCTTCTAATCTCGGCAAAAAAAACAAACACTGCTCGAAAACTAGGGCAAGGTGATCTAATAGGTGGAGAAAAAAACAAAAGAAAAAAACAAGCCTTAAATATTTTAGTAATTTCGTACCTATACACTTTCCATTACGAACGCCACGAGATACAAGACCACTGTAACTCAGCACTGAATTAATTTCCTCAAGGGAAAATGTCCTCAAGTTATCTGATATCAGTATCAGTTCTAAAGAATGGACCCTACTTGGGTCTTGCAAGGTGCAGCTCATGAATTGTTAAGGGGATTTCAAAAGTCACCACAACACACCGTGGAGCCTTGCTAATTTGGGAACAGGAGAAGGTGAACGGAGACGGAGAAGTCACGGAGAAGTCGCCGCTGCCTTAAGCAAACTTGAGAAAGCCATTAGATTAAGTGCAGCCATTTTTACGGCCTGCATCTGCATACTTCATGCAGGAATCTAGC
Source organism: Hemibagrus wyckioides (assembly GCF_019097595.1). Lineage (NCBI taxonomy): Eukaryota > Metazoa > Chordata > Actinopteri > Siluriformes > Bagridae > Hemibagrus > Hemibagrus wyckioides. The sequence continues at coordinate 22,405,144 of NC_080722.1, read as the reverse complement.
TTTTTGCTCAGACAAGTGGCAAATCTTATATTCATCGAATGACAATGCAGATCCTTGTCAGAAAAATAAGGAAATCAGAAGAGGGAAAAGAAACAAGATCAGCTATTTATACGTAGTTTGATATATCGCTCCGGTTTTAGCTTGACACGTCATCTGTTTTTGCACTTGAAGGACACGGGAAACCCAAACCTGCCCTTGGTTCGACTGCCACGATTATGACTGACCGATTGTAACACAGCACCTGATATCCGTCTCCACTTTCACTAGATCCAGTGTAAATAGTAAACTCCTTTTTCACTGTTCCAGTGTGATGAGTGACAGGTCACACAAAGACATGCCCAGGACATGAGCTGACAGGATATGAATTCGTATCACACATCTGCGAGCCTGTCAGTAACTTTTACAAGCCTGATAACTAACACTAAACTGTCAAACACTGCATAAACTACTGAGGTGAAAGGTGAAGGTGAACTGTAGTCTGATGTTCTGCACATGCTATAGTCCAAATTACTGTCTTTTATACACAGAGTAGATCTATTTAAAAGAAAAAAGAAAAAAAAAAAAGTATACACACCCGGGTTAAAATAAGTTTTTTTTTATTTATTTATCTTTATTAAATCTAGTGACAAACCACCACAAACCACAAGTTTTCTAAAACACAGCTTATGTCAGTTTTCTGCATCAACCAATCGCATACAACCTCACGTTAAATAATATTTAGATCACATCTGTGATCAATTAAAACTGTTCCTATAGGATTTTCCTGACATCAAAATGGAAAAGGCTTATGTAGGTTTATGAAGTAGGTATGCGATCCAAAATATGTCCAAGGCATTGGATATACCTTGGAACACAGTAAATGTAATAATCTACAAATGAAGAAAAACAGTGACATGACTAAAAACAAAATATTCTGCTAAAATTGGTAAGAAGAGCAGAAGAAAACTGGTCAAAAGTCCAAGAACAACATGTAAAGAACTGAGTCAACTCCTGCTAAGTGATAAGAACAGGACAGAAGACTTTTTAACCAAATCGGAAGTGTGCACATCCGAGTCTGGCTAAATATTCCAAACATTATTAATTTCATCTTCTAAAGGCAGGAATGTCCAATCTTATCCGCAATACGCCGGTGTGGGTGCAGGTTTTTATTCCACCAAGCAGAAGCCACACCTGAGTCTACTGAAAGCCAAGATCAGGTGGAATCAGGTGTAGCTCCTTCCCGATTGAACTGAAAACCTGCACCTACACATTGTGGATAAGACTGGACATTCCTCTCCTAAAGCCATGTGGAATAACATGCTATGGTCTGATGATGAGACCAAAGTAGAACTTTTTTGCCATATTATCAAAAGTTATGTTGGGGGAAACAAAAAAACATCAACAAAAGAAGCATGGTGGTGGCAGCATCACGCTTCTGGACTGCTTTTCTGGAACTTTAATCAGGGAGCAGGGAATGAAGAATAGCTCCAAATTTCAGCCCAGGACATTCTGCTGAAGAGAAATTTTACATTTCAGTATGATGACGACCCAAACCACGCCGCAATAAACAAACAGCTTCACCAAAACCACAGCGAGGTTTGGATTCATTCATTCATTCATTCATTCTTTCCTTCTTTCTTTCTTCACAACATGCCAGCTTCTATGGCTATATTCATGGCGAGAGTCAGTTTTTGTTATTCAATATTAAAACAATATAAGATGTTTAAGATTAACTTTTTTTAAGAACTTTAAAACTGAAATTGGGTTTACTTCTTTAAAAACTTTTTCAAAAGTGTCAACAGAATAAAACTATTTCCTTCCAGGGGTAAATGTATTACATTCGAATAGAATATGTTTGATGGACAGAAGGGTTTTACATGATGGACAATGTGGTGGATTTTCTCTTGATAGTAAAAATTGGTGTGTAGCGTTTGAGTGTCCTATTCTGCATCTTGTATATATAGGTTTTGATCCAGTCAGAGTCCAGATCTTAATCCGTGGCATGACCTGATGATCACTGTGCACACGAGATGCCCTTACAATCTGACAAGACTCAAATATTTACATGGTTAACCTGTGGTGGTTTTAACCAAATACGACAACTTGCTTCAGTGAATATGAAACATTCAAGATTAAAGATTCAAAGAACTTTATTAAACCCAGGGGGAAATTCCTTTGACATGTTACAGTTGCTCTAATGAAAATAAAATTATAAGAGAAAAAGAAAGAAATATAACATATGGAAATAAAATATAAGAGAAAAAGAAAGAAATATATACACTTTTATAAACTGTGTATATATCTCTTTCTTTTTCTCCTTATTTTCATCTTTCATCCTTATTTTCTTCTCTATTCCATGGTCTTTTGCTAAGCAGCTTTTCTTAAGAGCAAATCAATCATGACGAATCGATTAGCCTGTCATGTCATTGGGCGACTTCTACGTTTTGAGAAGACATTAGATACTTTCTCCTGAAAAGACTTAGCAACACTGACCGACTAAAATCAGCTAAATTTTGCAGGAGTTTAAATTTAAGCGCTTGTGTTATTGTGTAGAGTTTAATATTCCTCTATAATCTTAATCTGGCTCTATAATCTTTAATCTTGCCCTATAATCATGTCTAGACCTCAGAAAGAGAGGTGCCAAAGCCTGGAGAGACTGAGGATGATTATACGAGAGAAATTCATGTATAGTTTCAGGTTAAATTTTGTTATTTATAGTATTTTGGGGTTATTATATTTGTGTGTATTATTGTAATACTACTGTATTAGTTCTAGAAAGCAATGCTCGAGTGACTCGGGTTTAAAACAGGGTACTCACCTTACTCTGCATTTTACTGCACAACCACACTCCAAAATCTAGTGAAAAGCCTTTCCATAAGAGCAGGGGTCATAATAACAGCAAAGCAGGACAAAATCCAGTATGGGATGTTCAAAAACACAAAGTGTGATGGTCAGATGTCCACAAACCTCACTATATAGTGTATATAAAACCACAGACTAGGTTTTTTACAACAGTGGCTATACTGAGTACCCATAGCTATGCTGTCACACTCATTGTTTCTGTGTGTTTTAACACCGAGTTTAATTATTGTTCAACTGTGAGAGACGAGAACCGGTCAAACTGGGCAAACTGGGCAAACTGGTAGGAGACACTTCAGCAAAAATCCGCTAGCTTTACTGTAAGTATGGAGACTAGTTAGTGTTGTAAGTAACACGGAGAAAGGGAAAGGCAGTGAATAAACAGATCTGATCGGTCTTTACTGGACCTTATCTGATCTGGACAATAAAGTCAGCGCTTCTGGCTGCTCTACATCATGATGTATTGTGGATGTTGTAGCAGAAACACTGAAGAGCAGCAGATTGTGTTAATAATTTAAGATCATCTACTCACCAGTTGCTGCTTTGGTGAAATGACAGGACCGGTCCGGTTCACAGCGCTGATATATTTATATCATTTTAATACAATTTATTTAATACTGAAGAATACTGATAGATGAAAAAAAAGTCTTGTTTTTCCTCTGTAGTGTTTCCTAGACGTTGGTGTATCAGCATTTGGACTCATTATCGCCACCAACTGGACTAACGAGTACATCAGAGGGACAGCTCATGTTGGACGTTTGGGGGACAAAGTTAGGGAGGACAGATTAAGATGGTTTGGACATGTCCAGAGGAGGGAGAGTGAGTATATTGGTAGGAGAATGTTGGACATGGAGCTGCCAGGCAGGAGGCAAAGAGGAAGGCCAAAGAGGAGGTATATGGATGGAATAAATGAGGATATGAAGCTAGTGGGTGCAAGTGTTGAGGATGCAGAAGATAGGGATAGGTGGAGGGAGATGATTTGCTGTGGAGACCCCTGAAGGGAAAAGCCGAGAGAAGAAAAAGAAGATCACCAGCAATTGGACTACAGTGTAGAGACAGTGGACAGTCTGTGCTAATTACCTGTTAAAATATAATAAATATTACAAATTAAAAAAACAATGACTCCAGGCTTACTTAACTGATTATCTTTTCCAAATGCCTTCAATTCATCCTTATTCATCCTTTTTTATAAAACCCCAGGGAGGTGAAAGAGTGCTACTATACTATATAGAGTAGAGATACATTACACACCTGTAATTTATAAGCACCATGTTTGCCAAACATGTACAGTGTGAAACGATGTGGTGTTAGAAGTCACGGCTAGATGTTTAGCAGAAACTGAACACTGTGTGCCTGATAATCACGTGCAACACTGAGGAAAAAACGGCCTCACACCATAGCGAGGGCATGATGCTAAAAAATTAGCAGTTGGATACACACCTGGTCAACAACACGACAAACTTTAAAAGGCCATAAAATATTATGATTCTGTGAAAGATAAAAATGCACGCTCCTGAACTTTTTTTCTTACTAAGACAAAAGCACAAGACGAGCCGTTATTTAAATGAAACATGCAATTTTCATTTATTTAATCAGAGTTGCTGATGGCACAAATATGCAAATAAGAACATTAACCCAGGGTTAACCCAGTGTGAAACATCAGGATTCCTTTTACCCGGGGTTTACAATGAACCAGGGTTAACGATTTCAAGTGGGAAAAGCTCTTACATGGCCAAACACTTGTAGATATCTGACCATTACCTCCCCAAACTATTGTCATAAGATTGGAAGTACACAATCGTCTAGAATGCCTTTGTATGGTGTAGCTAATAAAGGGCCGAATCCTGTTCTAGCATGACAATGTCCCTGTGCACAAACCAAGGTCTATAAAGAAATGCCAAAGAATTGGAAGAATGTGAGACCCTTGACCTCAACCCCACTGAACACCTTTTGGATGAACTGGAAAAACTGGACTGCACCCCTGACCTTCTCACTTGACAGCAGTTACCTGACCTCACTTCAGTAATTGAACCTGAATGAGCACAAACCTGGAAGTAAGGAGCTTATACATTCTATTGTCTTGTATTTTTCATTTCAATCTAGTTCAGCATTAAAACTGTAGATGAAACATGGAGAGTATGAGGAAGAGGCGGCTCAGTGGTTAAGGCTCTGATCCAAAGGTTTAATAGCTGGAACATGTGAATGGGTGGGTTTTACGGCACTGCACTTGTATATATGTGACAATACTGGCTGTCTGCATCTCATATTCTAGAGAAGGAGCAGATAATGGTGCTTGTTTTTTTTTTTTGTTTGTTTTTTTGTTGTTGTTGTTTTTTAAATACTATTATATGGAGCCATAACGTACTAAACACAGTAACAAAATTCAAGCTAGGTGGGTGCAATAAGAGTTCGTGGCCACTAGGGGGCATTCAAGAGTTACTCAGTCCCTACACTCTCAGAAAAATGTCTAGGATTACCTTAACTTGTCTATGTTAACGTTTGTGTTGTATCTTTCGCGTATAATTGTGTATATCACTTACAAAAAGTGACATAATTGGGCTTTAACTACTTTAGAGTAAAGCTTTAAAGCTACCTGTGACTTTCTAGGTAACACCTTAGGCTAGGAATGGTGCAGTTTAGTACCCTTTATTTCTGGGGGTGTACGAGGACGGTCAACTCAAAGTCCCTTAGTTACTATTTATTCATAATTGTAATATGTGATTGTAATTCAGGCCTGTGTTGACTTTCCCTCACCATTTTGCTGTCATCTTAATCGACTGTATCATAAATGGTTTGGTAGAAGACTCACTGGAAGAGCAGAACATACTCATCAGTGACTGTGATGTAATAATTTCTAATAATTTATAGCTCTGAGAGGAAAATGGTCGCTGTTATGTAAGGACGTCCAAGAAAATAACAAAATACTTGGAAAGAACTGACATTTACTTTCAAACTAGGTTTATGTATTAAATTTGTTTAACATCATTTTTACATAGATAGATATATTTTATTTTTCTATCTATCTTATGAAGACGCAGAAAGAAAAAGCAGTTCACATAACCAAGGAACGGCTTCATTCATGCTGGTGCTTGATAAATGCTCAGTATGTTCCGATTGTATATTCTGCCCTGGTTCAGTAAGTAGCCGCTTGTGTGACATACATTGGAGTCCAAAACTCAGAAAATATTTTCCCATTTATTTAATGGATATTTAATATTCAATATTCTGCTCTATTTCTACACAGATCAGGTGTAACATTCTGAGCAGAGACAGGTGAAGTGAATAACTCTGATTATCTCCTCATCATGGCACCTGCTAGTGGGTGGGATATATTAGGCAGCAAGTGAACATTTTGTCCTCAAAGTTGATTAGTGTTAGAAGCAGGAAAAATGGACAAGCGTAAAGATTTGAGCGAAATTGTGCTGGCTAGACGACTGGATCAGAGCATCTCCAAAACTGCAGCTCTTGTGGGGTGTTCCCGGTCTGCAGTGGTCAGTATCTATCAAAAGTGGTCCAAGGAAGGAACAGTGGTGAACCGGCGACAGGGTCATGGGCGGCCAAGGCTCACTGATGCACGTGGGGAGCGAAGGCTGGACTGTGTGATCCGATCATAGCTGCAGACCAGTCAGGGTGCCCATTCTGACCCCTGTGCACCGCCGAAAGCACCAACAATGGGCATGTGAGTATCAGAACTAGACCACTGAGCAATAGAAGAAGGTGTCCTGGTCTGATGAATGATGTTTTCTTTTACATCATGTGGATGGCCAGGTGTGTGTCTGTCACTTACTAGAGGAACCCATGGTACCAGGATGCAATATGGGAAGAAGGCAAGCCAGCGGAGGCAGAGTAATGCTTTGGGCAATGTTCTGCTGGAAAACCTTGGGTCCTGCCATCCATGTGGATGTTACTTTGACACATACCACCTACCTAAGCATTGTTGCAGACCATCTACCCCTTTTCATGGAAACAATATTCCCTGATGGCTGTGGTCTCTTTAAACAGGATAAGGTGCCGTGCCACAAAGCAAAAATGGTTCAGGAATGGTTTGATGAACACAACAATGAGTTTGAGATGTTGACTTTGCCTTCAAATTCCTCAATCCAATTGAGCACCTGTGGGATGTGCTGGACAAACAAGTCCGATCCATGGAGGCCCCACCTCGCAACTTACAGGACTTAAAGGATCTGCTGCTAACATCTGGGTGCCAGATACCACAGCACACCTTCAGTGATCTAGTGGAGTCCATGCCTCAACAGCTCAGGGGTGTTTTGGCATCAAAAGGGGGACCAACACAAGATTCGGCAGGTGGTCATAATGTTATGCCTTATAGGTGTAAGTATTTTAAACTAGGCAAATTTTTGTGATGTTGACTAACATTATACACAAGGTCAGATAGTCCTCGAGGCTAATCACTTCTATTGAAGTACTTGATCAGACAAGACTCAGATGGGTTTGATCTAAAATGGATCGTAAAATTTTTGCACAAACTTGTGGAGTCCATGCCAGTGCATGGAAATAATAACAGGGCATTCGTTTTTATTAAAACAAAAAAGGGGACAAACCAAATACTGAGAAACTTGTGTAAATATTTCAAAAATTCCACTTGATGGTATTAATTAAATTTGTAAGGAAGTTAGTGGTATCAGATTTCAGACCCCACTGAAGGTGGTGGATGAAGACATGGTTAAAATGCTATTGAAATGTGAAGTGAATTCAGGGCAAGACTGGACTGTTAAGAGGCAAAAGGTGAAATCTGCTGCCACAGCCAGCCACAGTGCATAATAACAGAGTGAGTCACCGTTTAAAGACTTTGGAATGAGGCTTAATGCCAAACCATAAGCAAGCAACGCTCATGGCAAAAGACTGACTGGCAGAAGTGGGATTCAAACCCATTCCTCCACAGAGACTACATCTTAACTCAAGACACTTGGCCACACTAGCTCATGTTCTAAGAAGAATTTCATCCCTGGCCATGGGAGTGGTAACTAGTGCTGCCAAGAGCAGAGGAATGAGAATCAAACTCGTGTGTTTTTGGGACGATTGTATGCGGGAAAGCCGGGTTATGGTGCTGTTGAATTCTAAAAATGCTGCTTCTCTAATCTGCTCTGGCATTCAGCTTGTTGGTAGGTTACACGAGGTTACAGGAGCTTCAGTAAAATCAACAGCTGCAGTCAAATAGGCCTGTTTTATGCCTGCTAGTTTGTATGCCTGTTCTAACTGTGTAGACAGGGAGTATGCATGGAAACTTCTCCCTTCCCTTTTATATAAAGTTATTTTGCCATTGAGCATGCATGACTAGCAGCATCAGTATGGGCAAATTTCTCAATTTAGAATTAAATGTCCGAACAAAGGGAAATAAACGGTCAAAGTGAGAAGATAAAACTAGTTCATCAATATGTACAGTTTTCTTGTCCTGTGTACAAAAAAATGAAAGAAATAAAAGTGGTCTATGCAAAATATCCAAATCATCACTGCTATAAAAAAAATGACAGGAAGTGTGTAATCATCTCTGAATCTCAGCACTAGACGTTTGTCTGATCTGCTCAGCAGGTGAGTAGATGCTATTGGTGCTTTTCCCTAAAATGTTCATTTCGTATTATCTGAAACATCTAAACATTATTAAAGTAAATATGTAAATTATAGTAGCATTACTGAGTCATAGATCGGTGTGGATTTCAAAATGACATTGCCAATGTGTGTTATGGACAGATCAAGACCAACATAAGACCAAAACCATCTTGCCATGAACACCATCAGTATGTTTGGTAAATAAGTGGAACGCTGTAAAATATGAAGCAGTCATTCAAGTTACAAAGAAATCACAGCCGAGCTGCCAGATTGCACCTTCCTCTGAGATTTTCTTCAGGGGTCATTTCTATTTCCTGTGACCATTATAAGGTCAAGGACACTTTTTATCCCTCTTTGAATTACGCTCTGGATTTGTCTGTATATTTGATCACCTGGGTATTGCCTCTTTCTGTGTTTTATTGCTTTTTGGAAATTCTTTTGGACCTGACTGAATCTCATTATTCTGTGTTTGAGCCCTGTTATTTTTTATATGTTGATTATTAGGACTGTGTTATTAAAATGCTTGCATAGGGAATCATTTCCTTGTCTGGTGATAAATTAATAGAGTGAATCAAATTTCAAGTTAATAAAATGCAGCAAGTCTGACATATTGATTACAATAGGATTTGAGTCCCTGGGTTAAGTTACAACAACATGAATCCTGCCAAACAACTGGATTTTTCTGCCAAAGTCTGGAAAGAGGTTAAAGAAAATATTTCAATAAATCTATACATCTCTTCCACACACTAGTGTATTTCTTATTGTTCTACCTGCAGTGCATTTATTTATAAACCATAGTTATTAAGTTTCTGCCATATTCTGATGTTGTTCCAATGTTGTAAATGTTTGTAAATAATTGGTTTTCTATTTCCGAGTTTCTGCTTCTTCTACTGCTTAATTTTTCTCACACTTAATTGCTACAGACCCTTCAACCAAATCTAATATAAAAAAAACACAATTTACATACATTTATAATAATATTATAATACAAAACACATTTTTAAAAATTATAATTTCATTTATTGATGGAAAATAAAAGTATTTCCCCTTTAGTCCCTCGATCAAACCGTTCACCAAATTTAACAAAACTAACATCCGTTAACAAACTAAATATAATTTATAATACTGTTCAAGTAGACTGGACACAGCCAGGTCTGATTACTGCCTAACATCACTGAAATAAAAACATTTTAACATGCACTGTGAAGTAGGTTAAAAGGTCTCAAACTAGGCTGCAATCAAAATGAATTGTGGAAGAGATGCAAGAGAAAGTTATTGAAATATGTCAGTCTGGAAAAAGTTACAAATTCATTTCTAGGGCTATGTGACTCCAGTGAACCACAGCGAGACTCATTATCTCCAAATGGAGAACATTTGGAGCAGAGGTGAATCTTCCCAAGTGGGCCTACCAAAATTCCTCCAGGAGCACACTGATGACTGATCCAGGAAATTAAAAAAAGAACAGGCGAACATCTGAAGCACAGCAGGAGTCACTGTGAAAGACTGAGCTATGGGTATCAGATTCATTTGCTAATGTGTGGCATTGGTTCAGTGGTTGAGGTGTTGGACTAGAAGATGGCAAGTTTGAATCCCGGGTCCACCAAGCTGCCACTGCTGGGCCCTGGAGCAAGGCTCATAACCCTCAGTTGTATAAAATAAGATAAATGTAAGTTAAAATACATGATACATTTTATATGAGGATCTGAAACTAAGGGGGCTCAGTTGTTAGCTTGATTGCCTTGCACCTCTGGGGTTAAAGGGGTTTGATTCCTCCTTATGCCCATGTTCTTCCTTGTTTCTTCCAGTTGTTTTCCTCTGGCTACTCTGGTTTTCTCCACTAGTTCAAAGAAATGTGTCGGGATCTCCAGATTGTCCGTCGTGTGTGAATGGATGGGTGAGAATGTGTGCTGCTGTGATGGGTCAGTCCTCTAGCGTGTCCGCTGCCTTGGGCGCCCCAACGTAGTACAGAAAATGGATGGATTGGAAACCAGTTAGTGTAACAAAGACAGAGAAATCAGAAGGTCAAATGTCCAAAGAAATCCCTGGTTCCCCCCCCCCGGTACTTCCATATCACTGTACATATATAAATATATACAAACCTTTGGGAAGGATTAGAATCTATAAGAAACCAGGGATTTCTTTGGACATTTGACAGTAAATAGTGTAATGCTGGTGTAGATTTAATATTATTCATTATTCATATATTACACATTATTTAATTATTATTTTAAAAAAATAAGAACAACATTTGTTTAGCAAAATATAGAAGCGATGAACAAACGTACAGTTACTTAAAAAAGGTGCGACGTTCACTTTAAGGTTGCCCATGGTTACGGCTTCCGTGTCAAAGAGGCGAATTGACGTCAATGGCAGTTTTGGATAGGTTTCGGCCGTTTCCTGTGGAGCTGAGAAAACCTTCGAGAGTTGAAGAGACATTAATAACGCACTAATTTCTAGGTAAATGGAATTAAGTTTTATTCGGAGGTAAAGGTGGTAAGGTTCGTCTTTTCGCTGTTACGTGTTTAGCGCTGCACAACGCCAGAGTTAACCGGGGTTTAGCGCACCTCTGGTAATGTAGCTGAATAGCTAACTGCTAAGCAGCAGCCTGTGTGCAATATGCTGGTTACTGATTCTCAGATCTCTGCCCATGTCTTGTGGAAATGCAGTAACTCCGGCTGTAAAATAATAATAATAATAATAATAATAATGGCTTCTGCAATCCGCGGAGTGTAGTGGTCCAATCGGGAGGCGTTTGGGATGCGGCCAGTGTTATTTGTTTATGACAGAAATAAAAAGATGGCGTCGCCTCTCTGGGCCTCATGCTGCATTCAGTGCTGTATTGGAAATGTTCAGATTCCCCCATGAGCAGAACGATGAAGCTCATGAAACATGCTCGAGTTTCTTTCTGATGTGTAAAAGATGTGATGCTTTCCTGAGAACAGTGTGACTTGGTCAGCGGTCATGTTTGTCTGTTATTTATCTTCAGGTTGAACCTATTTATTAATTTTCCTTTGGTATAAATATACACTTTCCTCTTCATCACTGTACTGGTAATATTAAATGTAGTCATTTTAATCTAATCAGGTGATTTTGTAGTCATATAATGAGTAAACGTTGATATAAATATCAGTGTAGGCTCTGTGCATTGTGTTTAAATGATATAAATACATAACAGTCCCACAGTCATCTCCTTTGTGGCATCTTGATTTATACTTGCTTTATTCTCGTCTTAAATTTCTGACATCCCGGGCTTTCATATCGTGGTATAAGGTGTGAGCAGAAAATCCGAAATACATTTCCAGCTGACATTGTGTTTGTGTTATGTTTGTGGATAACAGATCTTCACATGTTTCTCTAAACTGTTAGGATGTTTTTCCTATGCTGTCGCATTACAGAATGTTCTAGCGTTACGATACCCTCGTGCACAAAGCCAGACATGTTCTGCCAAGGTACGAGTGGAAGAGTGTCCTGCACAGAGCGTTGACTCTGACTCTTCCCTAATAAACACCAGTTGAGATGAACTGGGACACCGACTGAGCTCAGCATCTGATCTCACTAGTGCTCTTGTAGCTGATTGAAAACAAATCCCCAAAGATTCTCCAACACTTCCCCGAATCCCAGAGCGGGACGTTCATAAAGTACACCTGGGAGTGATGGTCAGATATCCACAAACATTGTAGATAGTGTATTGTGTATTTTCAGTTTATTTCCTGTATATATTAGTGTTTTCATTCTTCATAATGGAATGATGTCTGTAAGGAGTTTTGTCTCTATACGTATAAAAATGTGGAAAATGTTCCTCAAATACTGTGAGCATGAATGAAAGAGAAGGGTGTTTATTTAAAAAAAAAGTTCTTCATTCTTCTCCCAAACCATGCTAAAATGTTCAAATAATTAGTAAAATTTTCTCCTTTTACCAGCCTGCAAGGAGGCCTGCTGTCATGTGCATGCATTCATGCATTCATTTCTGTGTGTTCTCTGTGATATATGCCGCTGGAGCAGAACAGTCGTTTTCAGAGTGCACCTGACATTGACCATTCGTATTGCCGTCAATAAAACAATAAATAACAACTGAATGACATTTAAAAAACTCCCAAACGTCCGATGTTCTCATGCAGCCTTGTTGAGCATCTTGACTTTGTTCTTGATTTTAATTTTGTTCCAAGTTCAGTAAGGTGGATGCCGCCAGATGAATGTGATCAATAGATAAAAGCATCTGGATGTTATAAGGAAAATATTTCACTGGCAGCACACTGCGTTGGAGAGCAGAACACGGTCTGGCAATGAGGCGATACCACGTTATGTCCATAAAAATTACAGATGTTTTATGCAAGTGGTGAAAGTATCTTATTTATAAAATATTTATTGCCATGCTAAACACTCCCTCAGGTTACTTTACTATGGTATGATATGTGTGCATTGTCAGAGTTGCGTATTACGGTTTGTAAGATGGATGCGATCAATATATCGGTGAGCGCTTTATTAGCCGAAGTGGGCATTATGTATATCAGCTCCATCACATCGTAAGGAGTTTACCTGTTCTATTTTTTCTTCCATTTGCACTAACCACTCGTCCTTTTTTGCCCCTAGATCAGAAGGTGTGAAGAGAGACAGGTCAGCATGGCATCCAGCAGTGAAGAGGAGAGGAGTCTGCGTGAGTGCGAGCTCTATGTGCAGAAGCACAACATCCAGCAGCTGCTGAAAGACTGCATCGTGCAGCTGTGCACGGCGCGACCCGAGAGGCCCATGGCTTTCCTCCGAGAGTACTTTGAGAGACTTGAAAAGGTCGGCCTTCTGGCATCTTTTTCTGTTATATTTACAGCATTTGGCAGAAGGCCAGACAAAAACAAACAAACATGCAGACAAAACGTTCACACAGGCAAGGACAGACTGAAACATACTCGCTCTGACATCCTGATTTATTTTTTTAATGGTCTAGTCAGTGATGTCATCCATGATGTTTTAAGGAAGTGTCACTTCTTTAAAAAAAAAAAAAAAAAAAAGGTCATTTCATGTGTTCTATGTTAGTTCTATATTCTCCAATATAACAGATCAGTAAAATCTTACAAAATAAATCATAAGAATTAAAATGTCAACAATCCTCAATCATTTAATCATCGTCCAACCTTTTTGGCAAGCTATTTAAAATATAGTTAAATATTAAACTACAATTGAACCTATAAAACTTGTGGAACATGTAGAGTGTATAAACATTGCATATAATCATGATTTATTTATTACTGTCCATCTACCCCTGTGAGGTACTTCTAAAATTATCCAACCTGACAATGCTTGTAGGTTCTGGTTTTACTGATGAGCATGTACTTTAATCATTCATTTCAGCTTGTTCCTTCCTTCCTGTTTTGTTTTGCATCCCTACAGTAAAAACCGGTGGTGGTAGCATGCTGAGAGTTGGGCTTTTAATTGTTTATGCATAAAACAGACACTAAACTCCATTTCCAGAACAGTGATTACTTGTACTGACCTGAGCAGTCTTCTTCCCCATATTCATTCACACATCGCTACCGCTACCAGTTGTGCACTTGTCTTCAACCCTTTGTCCTGTGGACTGTTACGTTATATCCATTAAAGCATGTTGGAGCGTCGAAAGCTCATAAAAGCTGCTTTTACTGCACTTTTACAGTAACAGCCCTGAGTATTTTCCTCTGTCCTCCTGAACTTCTAACATTCAGCAGGTTGGACTGAAATTGCAGGATGGAAGCAACAGCAGGCAGTAGCAAATAACTAGCCAAAAAAAAAATATATAACCAACAAACAACAGCAATTATCATTAGCAATAGCTACTTTTTCAAAACTCTGAATAATATGGCCAGTGTGATAGATAGATACATACATACATACATACATACATAGATACATAGATAGATACATAGATACATACTTTATTCATCCCAAAGGGAAATTCACAAAAATCATCAATTTAACCAAATGCTGTGTCTGTATATATGAAAAGCTTATACTTCTGAAACTAATTTAAAAATAGTGGAGGATGACAGGTTAGCTTATCAGTACTAGTATTTATACAGTTGTCTTTGTGGTTAAGTTTTTCTTAGCTGTAAATTGCAATGAAATCAAATTCAAATGAGCATCTTACATCAACCATTATGAATGTCCGTTGGTTTCGCCTCCTTCGGCCTCAGAAGCACTGCTTATACAGCTGATGAAGGGCTTTTATCCAAAGCATCCTGTTTCCCTGGAAGCATTGTGTACTTTATTTAACCACCTAAAAAAATAAACACACTAAAAACAGATCTATTGCTATTACTGAACTTTCTGTGGTTCTTATTGTGTGATCTTTGCAGGAGGAGGCCAAGCAGTTGATTAACCAGCAGAAGGCAAGCTCACGTTCAGACTCGCGTGAGGATGAGGTTTCTCCTCCCATGAACCCGGTGGTAAAGGGCCGAAGGAGAAGAGGGGCGATCAGCGCCGAGGTCTACACTGAGGAGGATGCTGCTTCTTACGTGAGAAAGGTCAGCAGCATTAATATCTATTACAGGCATCTTAGGACACCAGTAACCTTCAGAAACCGCTGACGAGATGTCTTATTTTCCGATTTCTCACCGCATCATTTCTGCTTTTAAAGGTTATTCCTAAAGACTACAAGACCATGGCAGCGCTAGCTAAAGCTATTGAAAAGAACGTGCTTTTCTCACACTTAGATGACAATGAAAGAAGGTAAGAATTTATTTTATTCAAACATTTATATTTAGAAGCAATATTTAGAATTTCAGGTTGTAACTGCTTCTCTTTTTCCCCCACACAGTGATATATTTGATGCCATGTTCCCTGTCACTTACATCGCTGGAGAGACTGTTATTCTGCAGGGTTTGACATTTACAGAATTAAATCAAGTTTAAAAATAAAAAATGTAAAACTCCTGATGTTTTCGTGTTTGATCCTAAATGCAATTTTTTTTCCCCATAGGTGATGAAGGTGACAACTTCTACGTCATCGACCAGGGCGAAATGGATGTGAGCATCTCTTTGTCACCTAAATGTCATTTAATGCTGCAGTGTGTATGTGCAGATTGAGCACGCTGCTATAGGAAAATAATAAACAATGCCCCGCAAGCTGATGTTACAGTTTCCACCCAATATTTAGAATGATTGTGATTTCTAAGAAACGGACAGTGGTGCTATTAGCATATAATTTGATGCCTAGGATGCAGTAAAAGTTGTTTCTGTTTGGTTTCTGGACCCGAATAGGTTTATGTGAATAATGATTGGGCAACCAGCATCGGTGAAGGTGGCAGTTTCGGCGAGTTGGCGCTGATCTATGGTACTCCCCGCGCTGCTACTGTCCGAGCTAAGACCGACGTCAAACTGTGGGGCATCGACAGAGACAGCTACAGGAGAATACTGATGGTAAAGGAATGCAGGTTGGAACCGATGCAATTCGGTGCTTGTTTTGAAATTGCAAATTAACATTGTGTGTATTTTTTAGGGAAGTACCCTGAGAAAGAGGAAGATGTACGAAGAGTTCCTTAGTAAAGTATCCATTCTCGGTGAGTGTTGCCAAGCTTTTGACAGGAAGGAGACCATGGAAAAGGAGAGGGTTTTGGTTGGTTTAAAACAGCAATTCTTTTTTTTTTTTTTTAAAAATACAATTGTGCCTTTATTTTGAATGCATTTGTTAATGCACTGTGGAATATTTTAAGATAAGATGTTTATAGGTTCTGGTTTTACTGGTCAGAATGTCGACTGTTAATCATGAAATTGAACCTTTTTGTTTGCCACAAAAACATCATTCCTACAGCAAAACACGGTTGAAAAGTTGGCCCAGAAGCCAACTTTTAAAATTTAAAGGACATGCTCGGTTCTGGCCATTTGCATTTTTAAAAAATTGCATCCTGTGTAAGTGTTGTGCATTTACCAATATTTGGTTGAAAATTCTGTGCCACTGTGATAAAAAACAGTATTTATTTTAAATCCCCAAACTCACACGGCTTCGTAGTGAGCATCAACTGGAAATCTTAATTGCAGCTTTAACATGTTTGATTGCTGTTGGTTCCCAGAATCACTGGATAAATGGGAGCGTCTGACGGTGGCCGACGCCCTGGAGCCGGTGCAGTTTGAGGACAGCCAGAAGATTGTAGTACAGGGAGAACCAGGGGATGAGTTCTTCATCATACTGGAGGTGCCTGGGTGTTTCCTTTTCTAAACCTGTGATTTTCACTGCCTCTGCTTGCACACTTCCTCTCTAAAGCTTGCGTGTTTTGCCAGGGGTGTGCAGCAGTACTGCAGAGACGATCCGAGAATGAGGAGTTTGTAGAAGTGGGTCGTTTGGGACCTTCAGACTACTTCGGTGAGTACTTTTTAAATATTTGGCGAGATAAATTTCAGTGCCTCTTTTGGGGTATTATGTTTCTCCATAATTATAGCCTGGGTTCTTGATGGTAAGGTTCAGCTGTTTTTAAAGGTGTTATGGTTTCTCAGAAATTACAGTTCATCACCGCTTATTAAATTACAGCTTTGCCACAGCTCCATACTTGTGATGATGGTTCTCACAGTCAGACGTTTGTCATCTTCGGGAATCTGATATGATCTCCTTCTGGCACTTTAAGAAACATCTTAATAATAACGATACGCTAGATATTTTTTGTCTCGTCTCTGCATTAAAATGTATACAAATTTATTGTGGTCTAGCCAAAATGATCTTCTATTTGATGTGTTCACTCACTCCTCTGTGTGTATTCTAGGTGAGATTGCGTTGTTAATGAATCGACCGCGCGCCGCCACTGTAGTGGCCCGAGGCCCTCTGAAATGCGTCAAGCTGGACCGGCCACGTTTCGAACGAGTGCTCGGCCCCTGCTCGGACATCCTGAAACGCAACATCCAGCAGTACAACAGCTTTGTGTCGCTGTCTGTCTGAACACGTACAGAGCTCTTTCCTAGCAGGGTTCCACTCATGCAGTTGGCTTTCCTTTCCTTTTTACTCTTCTTTTATTGCTCACCAGTAGAATCGTACTTCATCTGCACTTGAACGTTGCACTTGCTATAAACAGCGAAATGGCATGCGTTCTTACTCAGCATTGACCTACCAGTGAGCAGACAATCAAAACTTACTGAAGATAAAATCCAGAGCCTTTACTGGGCGCCATTTTTACGTTGAACTATTTAAAGACAAATGGAGGGGTGAGATTATATTTTTAAAAACGTCTGTTCAAAAGACAGGTTTTCTTTTTAGCTTGCTTTGCTGTAGTCGAAGTAATTTTCTAAGAATAGTTTTGTAAGATACTAACTGAATTAGCCGGTATATAAAACTACTTACCCCGTCACATCCATACCCAGAACTGTAAGCATGCTTTATAAAGCTTTGTGTGTTTTTCCCCCCACTGAAGTAACCATCACTTGAAGATATAAACATCAGTAAGATGCCCTTTGTATGTAGCAGCCACCTGACGTGAAGGAAGTGTATAAATACCTATATGCTCACTGTCCACTTTAATAGGAACACCTATACTCCTGCTCTTTTATTCAGCTTTTCTATCGTTCAGTCATGTGACAGCAGCACAATGCATAAAATCTTCAGTTAATGTTCACATCAAACATTCAGAATGTGTGACCCCTGTGATTTTACACAAAATGGTGCAAATAAAACAAAAATCATCCAAAAGCTTCTGAGCAGAAAGGAATTGTACAGTGACTCCCATAATGGTGAGCAGAAAGGCACCTCCGCATGAACAGAACATTGAGTGATTATAAAGCAGCTCGAATCTATCCATATCCCTCTGAGCTCTCTTATCAACGTTGTGTTTCCACCCACAGACCCGTCCCTCACGCAATGTTTTTTTATATTTTTTCCACATTCTGTATAAACTTTAGAGTTTATTGTGTGTGAAAATCCCAGGATATCAGCAGTTTCTGAAATACTCAAACCAGCCCATCTGGCACCAACGACCATGCAACGGTTGAAGCTACAGGTCCAATTTCTCCCTAATCTAATGTTTGATGTGAATATTCATTAAATGAAGATCTACATCTACGTGATTTTAGTCAGTGTGCTACTACATGGCTGAATAGATAACTGCTTGAATGTGCAGGCTTACTTGTGTTCCTATTAATGTGGACAGACTGTGTTTGTGTGTCTGTCTTTTTTTTTTTTAAAGCTACTAAGTTGCATGTTATAGAATTTCTAATCATTATTCCACTGATCTCGTGTTCATCACCATCTCTAATTCACCTGCACCAAGGCTTTATTTAAATGAAAGTCATTGCTTCACCGGGGTTCAAGAGCCAGTGCCAAAATGCAGGTCACAACAAGTCTTAAAAAAAAATTCAGTCCTAATACCAGCCAAGAAAATTTCCAGTTATCTTGTTAGCAATTAGGCAAATGAACAAGATTTTGAATAGACTGTAAATCTCCAGTATTAGCAATGTTCTTTCTAATTTCTCTGTATCTTGGTTTTCATGTTCTCTTTGCTTTGTGCCATATAAATTAATGTTTGCTTGCTTTCTATCCTAAACCTCATGCAAGTGTTTTGTGCAAAAAATGGTTTTTGTGGTTCTGTGTTTGCAATGTAGAGATAAGTAGCGCAACAATAGCTGAGAAATGATACAAGGGCGAGTCAAATGAAAAGAGGAATTGAAAAATTCAACAATGAATTAAAATCGAAGCAAATTTGTGTTCGACAAACAGTGGGACGCCTGCAAAAATAGAGATTGTGTGGAAAAACGATACGTTTATATGACAGCTATTTGTAATAAACAAAAAATCTTTAAACAAGTTCCATTTCTTTTGGTTCGCCTTTGTATTGGCAGGATACAAAGTGCATTAACAGAAAGTTCAGGTCAGTGCCCCCTGTTAACACTGTTACAATTTATTCCTTCACATTTATATATTTATTAAATAGTATTTTATTCCCTATGGTACCCAGAGTTTCTTTGTATGTATGAAAACGTATATGAATCTGTTAGCTTTTGCTTGGCTTTTATTACTACAGACTCTCGCAAACCCAAACCTTGAGCTGGTATACTGACACTGCAGTCATTAGAACTGCAGATACCATAAACGGTGGACCATATGCTCTTTTTTCTTTTATTTTACATTTCAGTTTTTGCTTTGATTTCCAGTGTGTTCTCGACAGAATGATATATATTTTTTTGGTATAGCTTGTCACAATGGCAGTTGAAGCAATAAAACGTTGCTGAGACGTGTCTGTATTCATTTGTCATCCTTATACCCAACACTGTTCTGTATAACTTTAGAAAACTGAGTGCTTAAATACTTCCAGTGTTTAATGCTATGTAGGGCAAATGGATCACTAAAATTGAGTCATCATGCATACCAACCACAAGGGGGCAGTGTTTTGGTGTCAATTATCAGCTTAATGTTTGTTAAATCAGGACAAAAGGTGAAGCCTGTCGCATCCATGACGCTTGTTTAGTGCTGAAGTTAGGAAGTGAAAACTGAAAAGTGAACTCTAGCCTCGGCTTGCCCTGAACTGCATTGATTAATGTGTAGAAATACACAATGTAAATACTATGTACTTTTCCAAAAGCACACAAGGACAGGAAAAGCTTGGCTAACCACATTTTTTTCTGTATCTTACAATGAAGCATTATAGTTTTTCTTAAGAATGAAATACAATACAGATGACACTTTTTGATTGTTTTGACATGTACAGTATGAATGGGTGAAGTGGTCAATCATTTCGAGTGGGATAAGGAACACTTCGTTTTCACAAATAGTTTCATGAACAGCCTCAAACACTTGTAAAGTCCTTTTTTCTTTTTTCTTTTTTTTACAGATTTTTATTTTTAACATGAGGAATGTTTAGTTGTCACTCGGAACATGCAGACCTGCTCTAAGGACAGACATGCTGCAGCTTCATCCAAAAACTACTTTCTACCTTCTACCTTTGACATTTGTGTTGCAATGAACTGCATACCACAAGTTGGAACAAAGTTTTGGCAAAGGAACGTTCGCCTGTAAATAGTTCGGATGATTTTTTTCTGGCGGGTTTTGAGATTCCACTTGAAAGCCTACAAACTGTGAAGGGAAGAGACAGCCAAGGATTATATGCTCGCTCGCCGTCTGGACCGAAAGCCACAAATCCAATCTGTTTTCGTCATTTTAATGGCATATACTTTTCTCTGAAGAAATAAACCTCTTCATTGCTCTCAATCCTGTCGTTTTCCTTCCCTAATGAGTATTTGTTTAAAAAGTTGCAGAAAAAAAGCCGATCATCTGTGGAATGCTTGAAAGATCCACACAAACATGTGTTTGCCTCAAAAGTACACCACGGATCCCACAGCCACTTCTCAGGAACATGACATCGTCTGTCATTTTTACGATTCTGAAAACATCATCCCCAATCATGCAGCATTTTGGTACAATGTGTGCAGATCGATTAACAGTGCTTGTTCACTTACACATTTGTTCTCCATGTTATGAAACAAAATATAAAAGACCTTGCTCAGACAGGCTAGAATCATGAGCTACATCCATCAGTCAGTGATCCAGTGTTTTTCTATCATTCCTTGGCTCGATCCCTCTGTTCTTTTTCACACATCCGTCACATGCTCCAACTATTGGAGGCCCACACAAAGTCCAATGACTGCTTTCTTTAAGTTTTTTCTTCTTTCTCGTCAACATCCATCACCTGCTTTTTTTGTGGTTTCTCTCTGTAGCTGCACCGGAGGCCTCTATGAAGTCTGTGACCACCACCTTGGCTTCCCCGAGCTTCTTCACACATCTACTCACAGACCTGATCACACGCTCCAGTCTCCGATCGAGAGCCTGCAGGTGGAGTTCAGTCAAAACGGGTCGAAGTGGATCTCGGTCCAAAGACTCTCTCATCACATCACTGAGACGATACTCTGGTTGCATCAACAGCTGCAGCCTCAGCAACGTCGAGCGCTTAATCCTGAAAAAGAATCAGTACCACAAGAATCATCAGACCAAAATCTAAAGCAGTGACATGACAAGTACATGACAGATATTATGCTGATTTGCTGAAATGTGTCAGTGTGTTCAATTTGTTTAATATTTGTTTGTTTTTGAACATTATGAAGATGAAGATTATGCTTTTGTACCGCTTAACATAATTATTATTTCATTTGATTAGGTATCAACTGAGAAAATAGGGGATTAATAAGGGACACACGTCTGCATGTCAAAAACTGAGCTATAAAGTTTAATATTTTGGCCAAAATCCAATTGATCTTTTTCTACTATTTGCTAGAATTCAGCTGTGGTGACCTCTGTTTGTGTTTTCCTTCACCATCTGCTCGGAAACGTATTTATAGAGGTGAACTGTATATACTGTAACTGTACAGGAAGTACGTACATGCAGCACTGGGTCAGCGGTGCTAGGATTGACATCTCATCGTAAGAGTGTTTTCCAAACCTGTAACACACAAGCAATGCAAAGTGAATTTACTGAAAGAAAAAAAGCACCAGTAAATTTACTGTAACTAAAAACATACCCTCTCGCATTGTCAAGGTGAAGCAGAAGTCCTTCATCACCAAACTTGGTAAAAATCTCATAGTGATGTCGGTCCATGTTTCCTAAAAGAATAATAATAAAAAAAAGGAATGCTGTCTGTACATGCTGCATAGACGCCACACTATGCCTTTAAAAAGTTGTGTAATAGCTAACGATAAGACACAGAGCATTCATCTGCTGTGGTTTTTCATAAAAAATGCATGAAAAATCACAGGTTTGATGTTTACACACCTGTCAGGAAGTCAAATATGGCCATGTCAATGATATTCAATAGTCTATTTCCAGAGCTGTAGGGGTAAAGTTTTTTGATGGTGTCACAGTATGATGGATTGACTTCCCATCTAAAATAATAAGAGAAAGTTTCAAACTTTGCAGTTACAGTTTGGGGAATGCATGAATATTATAGTGATGATCATCCATCCATCCATCCATCCATCCATCCTTTACACTGCTTATTTTACTGGGTTGCTGGGAAACTCGACCATATCCCAGGAGAGTCAGGGCACAAGGCAGAAACACCCTGGACAAGATATCAGTCTACTGCAGGACACACACACAAACATGCAAACTACACAAAGACATGGCAGAGGCAGGAATCAAATCCCCAACCCTGGAGGTGTGAGAAAAACATTTTATGATCAAGTGTTTACAAACATGTTTTGAATTTCCTCCTCCCCAATTTGATCATTTGCCAATTTCCACCAATCAACCAATTAGGTTCTAGCATGTGCTTCCTCTGAGACACTTCATGCAATCACATCACATCTTTCTGCTTATGGAGAATCACTGAATGGAATAACACACACACACACACACACACACACAGGACAACGCTATCTGCCCTCATTTGAGCTAACTTTTGCTTTTCTGTTATATCACTGAAGAGCTCTTAAAAATGTAGAATTGGTCAACCCAAATCAAGCCCAGCTATCACACTCAAATATGTCAATCCACTATTTTATATCTACTGATCTTAGCAGTCCTTGGATGATTTCTTTATATTAGCTTCAGGGTGAAGAATACTGTATTTTCCCAATTGCAGGTTCAACCAGAAACCAGCTAGCACTCTCAAATACACTATATTTCCAAAGGTTTTGGGACATCTGCCTTCACATGCACATGAACATTAATGACATCCCATTCTTAATCCATAGGGTTTAATATGGAGTTGGCCCGCCTTTTACAGCTATAACAGCTTTAACTCTTCTGGGAAGGCTTTCCACAAGGTTTAGGAGTATGTTTATGGGATTTTTTGACCATTCCTCTAGAAGCATATTTGTGAGGTCACACACTGATGTTGGATGAGAAGGCCTGGCTCAGAGTCTCCACTCTAATTCATCCCAAAGGTGTTCTGTGGGGTTGAGGTCAGGACTCTGTGCAGGCCAGTCAAGTTCCTCCACACCAGACTCTGTCATCCATGTCTTTATGGACCTTGCTTTGTGCACTGGTGTGCAGTCATGTTGGAATAGGAAGGGGTCATCCCCAAACTGTTCCCACAAAGTTGGGAGCATGAAATTGTCCAAAATGTCTTGGTATGCTGAAGCATTAAGAGTTCCTATCACAGAAACTAAGGGTCCGAGCCCAACCCCTGAAAAACAACCCCACACCATAATCTGCCCTCCACCAAACTTTACAGTTGGCACAATGCAGTCAGGCAAGTAATGTTCTCCTGACAACCTCCAAACCCAGACTGGTCCATTGCATTGCCTGGCAGAGAAGCGTGATTCGTCACTTCAGAGAACAGGTCTCCATTGCTCTAGAGTCCAGTGGCGGCATGCTTTATACCACTGCATCTAACTCTTTGACCTCTCACCTTCAAGTTAATAAAAAATGGATGCAGCTGCTCGGCCATGAAAACCCATTCCATGAAGCTCTCACTGTTCTAGAGCTAATCTGAAAGCCACATGAAGTTTGGAGGTCTGTAGCGATTAACTCTTCAGAAAGATGGTGACTTCTGTGACTGTGTACCTCAGCATGCGATGACCCCCTGTGTGATTTTACGTGGCCTACCACTTTGTGGACTGAGTTGCTGTTGTTCCCAATTTCTTCCACTTTGTTATAATACCACTAACAGTTGACCGTGGAATATTTGGTAGTGAAGAATTTTCACAAATGGACTTATTGCACAGGTGGCAACCTATCACGGTACCATGCTTGAATTCACTGAGCTCCTAAGAGCGACCCAATCTTTCACAAATGTTTGTAGAAGCAGTCTGCATGCCTGTGGCCATGGAAGTGATTGGAACACCTGAATTCGATGATTTGTAGGGGTGTCCCCAAACGTTTGGCAATATAGTGTATGTCACTCCACATGCTAGCAGTCCCTGATTGATTTATTTCTTTATTGTCAGGATTAAGCATACTCCTCTTTTCCAGTAAAAGTGTAAGAGCGGATCCAGGGGCTGGGGATGGAAATGCGGGGTGCTACACTCAGTCCAGGCAGGTAGGCCGACATGGACCCTTCTAGAAGGTCTGGATGTCCACACACTGCGTATTCCGTCTTACACACATACAGACACTTGGCAAAGAAGCATGTGTTGTTTGCTGACAAGGAAACAAAAAGAAGGAAATTATAATTTAAGATTCTTGTTCACAATACAGCTATCTTCATAGGTTACTAAGATGAATGAGAGATTTCTAGTCTGTGGGTAAAGGTATTAGAGAAATAATGTGCTATTGCTCTACTGAATTGTAACTGGACAGTCTTGCAAACGCTAAATAATTAAGTTGTGAATGTGAAAGCTTGCCTGGCGAGGTGAAGAATACGCTACGGAGCTCCTCGTTGTATGTTGTGTACAAAACCTCGCCTGTGACATTGATGAGTCTCCCAACTACAGGTGGAACTCTCCGGAAATCAAGGACTCTGAGTGAGACAGATTACATTTCAGTGGTCAAAAAAAACCCCAACATTTCGTTTAGCTGCATTTTTATTTTAGATAGAAGCGTGAATTTGGCTACTTGCATGCAGTATAATAAAAGAATTACTCAAATAAAACATGAAGAGTTAAGTCATTATCACTATTATATCTCAATTTCTTATTTTCTAATTCTATCACATTTCTCATACTAAGACTAGTATGCATCACATGCATATTAACACATTACTCACATATTTTCCTTCTTGTTAGATACTGCAACTTAGAATAAAAGCCAACGAATAATATATATATAAATAAATAAATTGTATTGAATTAATGTGCATTAGATTCGTCAAAAATGAGCTTTTGTTCTGTGAATTCTTTGTGCTTCAGTTATTCTAGAAATGGTTTAAAAAGTTTGAAAATCATGGATCTTGTGAGAATGTGTTTATGATCCCTGCATAATTTTACATGTGGGTGTGTGTGTGTGTGTGTGTGTGTGTGTGTGTGGGCAATATGGCAATTATGTAGCTTTAGTATGTAAGACAGGCACACCTTCAGGAGGATCTGAGGTATAGATCCACGGCGAGACAGATAAACATTCATTACAGCTGAGAGTCTGTTCAATAAGCACTTATTTTCGAGTCTTAACGCAAAGCTCTACTGACACCGTGTTATTTTATTTATATTTTATTAACTTGGATCTCAGAGGGGACGGATACCTAGAGCTGTATTTATGATTTATGTACAAAGGAATTGTTCATTCAAAGCACTAACAAATGTTAAAAATGAATTTCAAACCTGTCCAGATGGAAAGAAGCGATTTCCGCATTGTGTCTCTGGAAGTCAACAAAATAAAAGAAGTCCTCCGGTGTCTCCTCATGCCGTTCCTGTCTGAAATCCAATCATTTTCTTACATTAGAAAAAGCAGACGTCAAGGATACCTTATTTCATCGTTGTAACTGACCTCATAGGTTTGAACATAGCTTTCCCAAAGTCTTGCAGCTTCAGGGCAAGTTTCAGGTGATGGCCACTTGGCTTAACCACTGTTAGGATGAGTAAAGGAGATTATTTTTATTCATGATATTTTTATTATTGTATATTAAAGTTGCTTGATGTTCTCCAGTCGAAGGTGTTTTTCAGTGTCATATCTAAACACATTCACATAGTGAGTCACATACACCTTCATTTTCCTCCCTGCCTGTAGCTGTCTGTATAACAGAACAGATTTAGAGGTTTATATTTCTCTTTACGGCCTCGAGCGATAGCTTAATTACATAGGACTGGGTTTTATTTAAACTGGTGGTGGTTGGTATGCCCTTTTCTTTGCTTTTGTCTGAGGCTGTAACATTCCTTGGCTCCAAACAAAACTATACAGTGTTTTTTTCTTTAAAAAACCTCCTTTTAGCATTTCATATCATATCATATAAACAGTTTACAACCACTGCAGAGAAGAATCCTAACTGAATGACAATAAAGAGATGGACTGCCAGAGAAGAAAAAAAAAGCTTTTATCTGTTGTTAGTCATGTTAGCTTATTTTGCTAAAGGATTCCTTTAAGATTGGATGGACATACCTTGGAGAGACTTTTTGAAAAAATGGAAAAAGTCGACATTTAAGTTTTATCCCGCTTCGTGTGTGTGTGTGTGTGTGTGTGTGTATGTGTGTTGATTTGGAAGAATGTGCTTGTCAAGCTATACTCTCTATGACTCCAGGCTTGAATAAATCCTTTCTCCGGGGCAATTAGTTTTCACAGATGGCAGTTGTTTGTAGCTTTTAGGTTACTGCACTCCAGCCAGTAGCTGCTATAAAAGGGCACAGTGACATAATGTCATTCTTTCGAAACCCAGCAGCTTTATTTGCTCAACACCACCTTTAACAGATTTTTGTCTGTGGTTTATAGCTTCTTATTTTTACACTGAACAAAAGAAACAGTCATTTCCTGTTGTGCAATGAGTTGTAATAACATTAGAGTTTCTTAAAGGAAAATCAAGGAGACGTCTTGTCAGGTTAGATAGAGCTGAGCAGAAAAAGATCAAATCTTACCTTGTGAACAGTCACATGCTCCTTTTAAGGCCTTTTCATCTTGAGTGTAATCTAAAATCATTTAAGACATGAATCAAATTTTTGTTTTTCAGGCAAGCAGCACATCAAATCCGTCATTCTTCTACGTCTATCATTGGCTGCAGAAGCTTCAGATCAAACTGGAGCCAAATAAATGTATAGAGATTACAGGCACCGGATTCTTGTCTAAAATAAATCTTTAATAATAACCATTTATAATTTATATTTGCTTAGGTTCCACATTATTTCATGGCAATTAGCAGTTATATCGATACTACTGTTCCGAATTGGAATTGAAATGAATATGGCACTCTATAGCACTTAGGTTTCACATCATCTGTAGGCTATAAAAGCATTATTTATGTAAATATTCAGTTCAGTTTAATTCAATTGTACTTGTATAGTACTCAGGACAAAGCAGGATTACAGAAATAGAAAACTTTAGAATAAAAAGTGTGACATTTAAATTTATATATTTAGCCCTTATGAGCAAGCCAGAGGATACCACTCCCTGAGATGATATGAGGAAGAAACCTTGACAGGAACCAGGCTCATAAGGGAACTGAAATATATCAGTATAAAAATTAATCCTTTTTGTTTTTGGAGGGCAGTGATCAAATTCAGCAGTGTCTGGTTTATGTTATTTCTGCACATTTCTATATGAATTTAATTAGATTGCATAAGATTAGTGACTGGAATATTGACTTGTTATAACATATGACAAATGATTCAGAACTTTCGACTGGTTGTGTTAAATTTACCGTTAACGTTTTAGCAATGAACAAATAACCACCTGCTCCAATGATGGTGGCACTCTGCATATCATGCAGGAGCTGATCGATGTTTTCATCGTCTCTGGGGTAGAGTGAGTATCGGTTGATCCCCAAATGGAATCTCAGCCAGCTAGCATCAGTATTAAAGTTTACAGGTTGCTCAGGCAATGAGATGTTTGATGCAGCTGCTGCTTCAACGTAGAACTTCTGCTGTCTGTGGAGAAAACATTAAAGCTCTTACATCCGTTTTTGTAAAGTGTGTCTTGGTGTGAAATCTCATGACAACCCCATGATATTTGAAAGATTTCAGGAATTGATTTTGAATAACTTTCCAAGACGTTGGATTTTGTCAGGATAATATGAGAAATTATTCAAATAAGCAAATAAATCTTTCCAGGCAGATTAGTTACATTTTTAAAAAAAATTAAGGATAATTTACAAAAGCTCTTTGGTGATTTTCTACATGGAGTGTATAGAATAAACAAGCTATTTATTCTGGCAGACCTTGCACCATTGCCTCAAAGTATTGATCCATCTGGCAACAAACATTTGCTAACTGACTCAAAAATCTGTCAACGTGACATCTCTGACTGCAAGCTGAGAGTCCTAAGTGTGCAAACCACCTTAAAGAGTCATAAGCATCACTTCTTTCACTTTCTTTCCCATCTTTCCAAGCAATTTCTACACATACAATGTTTTTTTTTTGTTCTTTGTCTAGATGAGCTCTTGGATGTGGGAAGATAATAGACTTCAGTTATGATGTTGACTTCCTCACCACACAATGGACACAACAGTTTGAAAGTAATTCTCTGATTGGCCGCGAGCTCCCAACAGGGTGCTTTTAAGGTTTTTCATGGAACGCTTGCAATCAGTACTGCTGACCTCAATCCAGAAACCACAGGCTACAGTTTGCAGAAAACAATCTAAAATAGTTTTCCATTAGCTGGCAAAGCTAAAAAAACCAAAACATTTTGACAGCTAACCATATTGTGATCTGCCATCACATACAGCTGAAATGAATTATGGAGACTGTGTTGGATTTGATATCAAATCTGCAGATAAGCTCCTAAAGCCTTAGAAAAGCTTATTAACACATTGAACATATAGAAAAATTTTGTCATTTTAAGTGAAATTGTGAAATTTGTGTATTATATATTTTAATATGTCAACATGACACTGTTTAAACATATATTTTAATGGCATCCAACAAGCATTTTTTTAAGGCAAAATATCCAACATACATTTTGTAATGTATCCTGCACTATTTTCTTAGCGTTAAAATGTAAGATATTTTAGCATTTTAAAGGGGCTTTCAGTGTTTTTTAGTGGTGTGTTTTATTTAGATGGCAGCCATAGTTGTTGGTTTAGCCATCACCTTATTTTACCTTGTAACTCTTACCCCCCACCTTACCTCCCACCACCAATTACATTCATTTCCTTGCAGAGAACAGGCAGAAACATCATTACACAAGTCAAATGAAGCATTATTTCCCTGTTACGTCTTATCAATAATATATAAATAATCACTGGTCTTCGTAGATTATTATAATATTGTATAAAAATTTGAATTTAAGACTCACCTCTGCCAGCGGGTGACTTTCCGCCTATAATATTCCATGAGCGCCTCTTCTTCCAGCAATCTCTCATCTGGACTTAGCTCTGGCAGATGAATATTGTACAGCGGATGGCCAAAAAGCCTTTTCAGCTTGGATCCTTTTTGAGAGACAAAGTTGGAACTCAAGGTCTTTTTGTGAGGAACCTGTTCAGGATATCTAACACTGCCATTGACCCCATGGCAGTTACAGCCACCGCTGGACAAATCGTACCAGGCTCTCAGCCTGGGAAGCAGAACAAAGTAGACATCAACTGTCAGAATGACGATGAAGGTGATGGCCAACAGGAACCGGTCCCTCTTCATTCTTGCCATTAGTGGGGGAAGACGATCTCAGGATCACTTGATTGTGACGGTCAGACTTGTTAAGAAGATCTTGCAGTTCTCCAGCATGCTGAATTACATGCATTTATAGAACTTCTAATATTTCCAGTCTTTCAGAAACATCTCTTGCTTTGTCCTTTAATGCGGCCTCTCCAGCAGACATTCACAGAATTGTTCCCCTGTGGTTTAAAGACTCAGGTCGACGGAGATAGAGCCAACACGTGTGTTTGTGTGTGTGTGTCCCTCTCTGTTTAGTGGCTGACTGAAACCATGCCCTTCTGCTCTCTTCTGACTGGAGCACGGAAGCAGAATGCTACTCTTGGCAGAGCTCCAGCTGCACCTTCCCATTTCCCATGTAGACGGAGTCTCTGGTCAAAAAACAGACACAGTCACGGAGTTTGTGTGAATGACAGGCACAGAGAAAGAGGAAGGATCCAAACATGCTTAAGAGACAGCAGAAAAAAAACAGCAGATGTGTGTTTTCCTCATGTTTTTACTTGTGAAATGACGAGGATAGTGCTCTCCTTCCTCTCTGATTTAAGCGCTGGCTGGAGAGGAAGAGCTTAATGTGGCATTTAAACAGAATTCTGGAGAACTGGGTGGGAAATACAAAAAGGCATTTCCCAGCCTGCATCTGTGCTGTGATATTTTTTGTACATATTTGTGTGTGTGTGTGTGTGTGTGTGGGTAAGAGAGAAGGGTGCTACAGAAAATACTAACTCAAGTACTACATATTTAACCACAAAAAATACAGCTTTTTCACTGCTTCTGACTTTGCCTCAGCTGTAACTTTAGGTTTGTATAAAAAGCAATGCCTTCTAATAAAAAATGCATCATGACCACTGTAGCTGTTTATGTTGTTGATGTTTCCAGATGTTAAGTAGAGAATGGTGTGTTGGGGCAACACCCTGTCTGTTACTACTATGGTGTGAACTCATTCCTGACAGAATGCCAAGGATTAAAACTGAGTCGGAGTAATAAGGGGAGAGAGATTTCTGTGGGTGGAGTGGCCAAGGACACGTCTGAGACATGGTTTCTAGTCGGCACTTGATGTTTCTATGTGTTTAGTAAATTTACATGTACCAACTATTTACCTTGTTTACCTTATGTAATGTTAACAAGTAAAAAATTTAAGTAATGTTAATGTTAAATACAGTCATACCCCGCCCTACGTCGTTAATTGGTTCCAAGAGACGCAATGTAAGTCGATTTTCGCAGTAAGTCGGAAATGCCCCTAAAAAGTGCTGTATATGTTCCCTATAACAACACATGAATGAATATATGTATTTTCTTATTTTATGAAAAGAATTTTGTTTAGTTTGGTTTTATTAACCATTTTTCATTGTTACTATGCGACAGAGGCACTGACGTAAGGTTGGGAAAGGCGCCATAAATTGGATTTAATTTTTAAATTTAATAATTAAGGATGAGCGATGTAAAGTTGGAATCGACGTAAAACGGGGCACTACTGTACTCAAATAATGACCATCACTTCCATATGTGCTTTCTGAACATCACATTCCACTATATCTTGTTGGGCAATTGAGCAAGGCCCTTAATTCTTTCTGCGCCAGGGCTGCTGCATTATATCTGGGATATGCGAAGAAAAGAATTTCATTATGCTGTAATGTATGTGTGGCGATAATAATAATAATAATAAAGGCATAAAGGGCCAGGTGAGCTGCACAAAAGAGCTGGTACTGCAGCCGTCCACATCACCCTGCTCTGGATTTTGATGATGTTTTTAAGTATGAGGCCTATATGGACAGTGAACCTTCCAATGAACCTCCATAAGATGTGAGGCTGAAAGAATGTCATGGATATATTGCAGGACCACAGAATCTTTAACCAGGGCTCTGGCTCTGATAAATAACACTTTAACACCTGATGATACAAAGTAAGGCTGTTGTGGAGGCCCTGTGTTAATCATGTCTATTAATACTGATCTAACCATGGCTGGCTGGCTGGATGTAAAGAAACAGACTTAAATCCATTATTCATATCTATGACTGAAAACACTGTGCATATATTTGGGATACCATCGAGAACTATACAGTCAGCTGTACATGATGGGATGCGGTCAATACATGTGTTAGCAAATTGATAATCAACGGTCAGTCGCCAGAGGGGCTTCTGGTGCACTTTCCATTATCCCTTTCTTTGGTTCACTTTTCCTCAACGACCAAATAGGATAAGAGTAAAAGGTCTTAGGTTTAGCTAGTTCAAAAGCCAGTTGCATGTGTAATTGTGAACTAATATCAATGCCCAAAATATAAGGGGGCTGTTGATGTTATCTGTGATGCTATTAGATGTCAAGTGAGCAAAAGATAAAGAATCAGAGATTCACTTCTGTAGTTAAATGAAGACTTAAATCTCTAGTCATCTCTGTTGGAATTATTGATCACTGTGCACCAGTGATTATTTACAGTGATTATCACATACAATTTGTTGTCCTGCTCACGCATGATTTGCTGCAAATAGGCTGCAGACATGTCTAAAAAAGCTGTGTCTGTACAGAAGAAGGATGAAGGAAGAAGAAGAGGAGGAGACATGGCTGAAGCATCTGAGTGGGAGGTATGTTGTATCAGATAGATTAACTGTCCCCTCGCCTCAGACGAGATAGTCCCACCCACCGGGTCAGGCTGAGAGGCTCTGGAATCAGAGAGCATTTCTCACTCTGCTTTCTGCTCTCAAGTCAGCTTTGGTATGTTAGTAAGTAATGGAGATAGATACAGCTTCTTTGATTTGGATGATTTACTTGATTTTGTTGGTTTAGTCAAAGACAATTTCCCCAAATTTCAACGTTAGCTTGGAGGGAGTTATTACAATGTCGGCTCACAAGTGGCAAGAGCAGCACATTTATGATTAGCACTCCTGGGCTTAGTGATGTTCTTATCCCTATTTTGAATCAGGAAAGCAAGTAACTGTCTAAAGACCTGCACTGCTGCCTCAAGGTCTTTATGTTTAGCACATTTATCTAAAGGCGCCACTCCACTCTGTCTATTCTGAAATATGAGGCTCTTGACAAAGCTCTTAACCTACTTATTTCCTAGCTTTTGCCCTAAACTGAAAACTCAGATTATCAGCAAAAGGCAAAGATAACACATCTCTCTAACACTCTTAGGATTCTGAATACACATTACCATACTTGTAGAAAACAACAGTGCAACTCAGAGAAACTTCAACTGAAACAAACTCACACATTTTAGCTAGCGTCAACTGAACTGATTCTGTCATCGACAAAGGTTTTCAGCTAGCATGCCTCACTCACCCGTGCTGACACATGTTCTTCAGGTAGATGATGATCATCTTGGTCATCAGGAATCTTTATGGATGATCAAAACACTGCAGTTACACCAGAAGCAAAATGACTAAAGAATCAGGAGACTAAGAATCAGGGTATAGTCAAATAGAGTTGATAGTGAGCAGCCTGAGAACTCCATAGTCTAAGCATAAGATGAAAACAGTTGACTTTTATACCGAGGTGTACATGCAAAGGACACGGTCAAGAGCTTATAGATAACACTCAAGGCTAGAATAAGAAAACAACAGATTAACATGAACAATGGCGAAAAAAATCCAGAGTGAACAAACGACAGCTCATCATCATTAAGCAAAGACATTAAGTTGAATGAATAAGCTTTTACATCATTTACATCATGTGTCATCATGTGGAAAAATAGAAACTCCACAGACATATAGTGTATCAGCAGTATACACCTTTACTGACTAATATTAATCAGCATCACTTTGAAAAACTGTATTATAACACGCTCTTGTATTTTCAGAACTTTCAATTCTGGTCTCTAAGTGTAAATATTAACAGCTGCAAATGTGCTGATTAACTTTTCTTAGAAGGTGCAAGCGTTTACCCGTTTAAACCATTAAAACATTAAGATAAGTCTACAGTGTGAATAGTTTTGGGGAACTGGAAATCTTTTAGATAAGGATTTGGCCACAGTGTGAGGTGTAAATCCATGAATCAACACAAAGCAAATAAAGAAGTCTGGTGTAGTTGTGTTAGCTCTGTAAACATCTGCATGCAGGTTGGATAAATTCTGTTCACATTCCTGGACATATTCCTCTTGTGACCTTCCAGCTCTACATCCCTGGACAAGTGGAAGAACTGATAAATCAAACTTCTCATGTTCAGATTAAATGCACTGGAATGTCTGAACGGGTGTCTGCCAAGACAAGAGAAAGACAAGGCTACCTGATGCTGGAGTACACAATGAAACTTCTCTCTACATACTACACATACTATTTATTCATAGTCTTATGAAAACCCTAATTTAGTAACCGATCAGCTCAAGTAAAAGGTGGACATGTGAATGTTTTTTAGCATGAGGAGCTGAGACTCATTAATGACCTCTGTAAGACCAGCATAGAAAAAAAAACTTTAACCATTTGAGGTGACTGGTTCTGCAAATTCTGACTGGCCAATATATTGTATGCATCAATACAGACAACAAAAGCTGTTTTATCATGACACTCTGCTAGACAGTTTTCTCAAAGGTGATGCTTGAAATGGGTTTTGTGGTTCTGTGCATGTAAGAGTAGACCTGGAAACCTGAACTGACATGTGTTCACCCAGTCCACATACAGCAAATAATATTTGTTTCAGCTAAAGGAAGGACATATGGTAAACATGTCATGGGTCTTGAGTCATTTTTCATGAGTATAAAGTTTAATTCTATAATTTTCAAATGAAGACAGAAGTTATTAACAAAAGGCTTAAGTAAAGTCTAGACTTCAATTTTGTTTAGATTGAGACTATGTCTGAGTCTCTAAGACAAACTACAAGCCTGTTTCATAATTGTGGGGCTTTCTAAGAAAAAAACTCTAATTCTGTAGTCTTCGTTATTTTATCGATTCATTCTTACAATAAAGAGCCTGCACCTTTTCATCGATGAGTATTGGATCATAAAAGACCAAACGTTTGCTCAGGTACAGAAGTGAAGGCCATTCAGTGGGTTAAAGATTATTATTAGTAGTAGTATTTTTATATTTTTAGTAGAAATATCTGAGATAAAAAGGAAAAAAAAAAACCCTTTTCTAGTACTATTATCTACATAAGCTTCTAGTGAGAGACTGGAGTCAATACCAAGCTTTTCACTGCTGCATTTTTCATAGCAGAAGGTGCAGTTTGTTAGGTAATATGTGCTACTTAAATTCAGAAGTTCATTAGCTTCTGGTTGGTGTAGTCTTTTATGGATTTGTGCTATCATCTGGAAATTATGTAGCAGTAGTCCAAGACTCCCTAATTGGCACTGCTGTCTGGGTGGGATTTATGCCTATGTTTCCCTCGCCTTATTAACCTACTATTTTGATGCTAGCAAATGACAGGTTTCATGATTGTACACCAAATAATAGAGTAGCTAGCTAGTAGTCTACTCTGAAGCGTGTTCATCTGATCAGTGATGCAGGAGTTTAAAAAGATGTGGTCTTCATTTGTCTCAGAGAAAGCACTGGTAGATCTCACTCTTCTGTATTGGTTAATATTAAGGGATCTGTGTAACAGTAAGAAATAACATCAGGATACAGATGCTACCTTAAGTGTGTGTATTACAGTGGCAGACAGGGTGTGGTTTTAACAAAGGCTGTAATGAGGGAGGGAGTTTGAGGATGACTGCACATGAGCATAATTATTCTTATCCCTATATAATTCATGTCCTTTCTTGCCAGTGAGTGTGTGTGTGCGTGTGTGTGCATGTTAGTGACGTGGAGTAAGAGGACAAGAGACATATTTTTCTGTAAAAGGGATCTGAAAAGATATGCTAGTTTTCTCCGGGCCATTGTTATGAGCTGTTGTTGCTGTTCCTGGGCCTGGAGCAAAATTTCCCAAAACAAGTGCTACTGCATGTGCGATTTTGCTCTCAGTTGCTCTCAATATATACTGTACCTCATTTTTCCTGCTGACTGAACCAGCCTCATAGAATTCTTTTACTCCATAAACCAATATAGTGTTTTATCTACCCAAGTTGACTTGACATGGGGTTTTAATGAGCTGGCTCTTAGGCACAAACAACTAGGTTATGGATTCAGAGGTTTAAAGTGTCTCAGTTTAGAAGATTCTGAATAGGGTGACATGTGGGTAGGTCAGGGGTTGGGAAAGGCTTGATGGGTGGACATGAAGCTTGTTGATTCTCAGTGAACACAGGCTGAATTTAGAGTGTCTTGGGTTGGTGAGCATGGGCCCACTGCTTGGTACTCCCAGGTAGATGCAAAGATGAACTATTCCTGTGTCACACGCTCCAGCACTTTTTCCTGGTTCTCCTGGCGCCTTCTCACCTGACATTACCCACCATCCTTAATGCTCTTGCAGGTGTTTAGGCACTGCCATGTTTCAATATGTAGTTAAAATTATTTTTAGACGAGGGAGGTAACCAAATCTATATCAATTTCCATGGGTTTGGAATGGGATTTTCAACACGCAGGAGTGTGACGGTTGAGTGTCAATATATTTTGAACTGTAGTGTAATTTTCTCACCCAAATAGTTTGTTTTCACAGCAACAAACATTAAGTTTGAGTCCCCCATGGTGATCATATCCCCTAGGAGCATAGCTACTAGCCAAGGTGAAACATAGCCTTAACATAGTGGTCTCACATCCTGAGAGCAGCGAGCAGAGCTGAAATCCCTAGGAACACAAGCACAATACATGGTCTGTGTAAATTTTACTGTATTACGTAAATAAAGTAAGCAACATAATTACATGATGGTAGCAGGGATGTAATTTTTATTAAGTGATCATAACATGGGCTTTTGGGAAACTTACTCCTGGTAATTTAGGTATTGTTACTTCTTAAAATCCTTTAAGTGCACTGCTGTGGGTTGTCTGGCATAATTACACAATAAAGAAGCCAAATGTTGTCAGTTTTTATGCAACGAACATGCAATTACATCCAGTTTCATTTTAGTAACGCAATTAGGCTGTCTAGCCACCACAATAAAATACACATATCATGGAAACAACTAATTTTGTTACTTTATTACAAAATGAGGGAATGTGTTGTCCTCATGCAGAATTTTATTAGAAACCAAACACACCCTTCAGCAAACCATAAGAAGAAATCGAAAACATCCCCACCCTTCTGAATCATGTGTGTGCGTTTATACTGAAAAAACAGCATCAAAAAGATTTTATACATGAAAAAGTCAAGGTCAACTTTCATTCAGAGACAAAAAAATGCAACAGGATGAAACCAGGATTTTTATTGGACAACTAACAGCAGAATCTCTGATAAGAGAGAACATTGACCTGATGTACTTATTTGACTTCTGCCTGTGATAAACTATAAGAGATAAAAATGAGAAACATATAGATACACTATGCACCAATGATCCACCTTGTCAATGTTTGTGAATGAGATTTGTCTTTCTCTGTTTCAGCTCCAAAGCGCGTTTGGAGTCAAACACTTTATGAGGTGTGCATGGGGCTTGTGAATGATTCTACTGATTCGTTTAGTGATTATTTATGGAGTATAACTCAACAAAGAACACAAAATATCCTGTGACAGTTTACGAAACATTAAGAGACAAATACACTATATTGCCAAAAGTATTCGCTCACCTGCCTTGACTCGCATATGAACTTAAGTGACATCCCATTCCTAATCCATAGGGTTCAATATGACGTCGGTCCACCCTTTGCAGCTATAACAGCTTCAACTCTTCTGGGAAGGCTGTCCACAAGGTTTAGGAGTGTGTTTATGGGAATTTTTGACCATTCTTCCAGAAGCGCGTTTGTGAGGTCACACACTGATGTTGGACGAGAAGGTCTGGCTCTCAGTCTCCGCTCTAATTCATCCCAAAGGTGTTCTATCGGGCTGAGGTCAGGACTCTGTGCAGGCCAGTCAAGTTCATCCACACCAGACTCTGTCATCCATGTCTTTATGGACCTTGCTTTGTGCACTGGTGCACAGTCATGTTGGAAGAGGAAGGGGCCAGCTCCAAACTGTTCCCGCAAAGTTGGGAGCATGGAATTGTCCAAAATGTCTTGGTATGCTGAAGCATTCAGAGTTCCTTTCACTGGAACTAAGGGGCCAAGCCCAGCTCCTGAAAAACAACCCCACACCATAATCCCCCCTCCACCAAACTTTACACTTGGCACAATGCAGTCAGACAAGTACCGTTCTCCTGGCAACCGCCAAACCCAGACTCGTCCATCAGATTGCCAGATGGAGAAGCGTGATTCGTCACTCCAGAGAACGCCTCT
Organism: Hemibagrus wyckioides; assembly: GCF_019097595.1. Classification (NCBI taxonomy): domain Eukaryota; kingdom Metazoa; phylum Chordata; class Actinopteri; order Siluriformes; family Bagridae; genus Hemibagrus; species Hemibagrus wyckioides. The sequence goes on along the minus strand of NC_080722.1, from coordinate 22,367,419 downwards.
CCACTGCTCTAGAGTCCAGTGGCGGCGTGTTTTACACCACTGCATCCGACGCTTTGCATTGCACTTGGTGATGTATGGCTTGGATGCAGCTGCTCGGCCATGGAAACCCACTCCATGAAGCTCTCTGCGCACTGTTCTTGAGCTAATCTGAAGGCCACATGAAGTTTGGAGGTCTGTAGCGATTGACTCTGCAGAAAGTTGGCGACCTCTTCGCACTATGCGCCTCAGCATCCGCTGACCCCGCTCCGTCAGTTTACGTGGCCTACCACTTCGTGGCTGAGTTGCTGTCGTTCCCAAACACTTCCACGTTCTTATAATACAGCTGACAGTTGACTGTGGAATATTTAGGAGCGAGGAAATTTCACGACTGGATTTGTTTCACAGGTGGCATCCTATCACAGTTCCACGCTGGAATTCACTGAGCTCCTGAGAGCGACCCATTCTTTCACAAATGTTTGTAAAAACACTCTGCATGCCTAGGTGCTTGATTTTATACACCTGTGGCCATGGAAGTGATTGGAACACCTGATTCTGATTATTTGGATGGGTGAGCGAATACTTTTGGCAATATAGTGTATATATATATATCAATATCAAATCACAGGGATTAATCGTTTAATTGAAAAACAGACATTTACATTACATTTACAGCATTTGGATATGTCCTTATCTCGAGCAACTTACATACAGTACATCTAATTTTATACAACTGAGCCTTGCTCAAGGGTACAGGGGTAGCAGCTTGGAAGTGATGGGATTTAAACACACGTAATCCAGCGTCCTAACCACTGAGCTACCAATCACTACTCAGTTTAACATTTATAAATTTCCGCACGATGTGTACATGCTGAAGTCCACTTTGTTCTGAAAAGCTGCCACAAACAACTGAGGCACAGCAACTCCACTTAACTCTTTTACTCCCCCAACATCAGCAAATTGATGTGGGGCAATAATGTAAGGGCACAGAGAAAAATATCAACTCATTTTGAGTCAGTAAGCATGAGGACTGTCACTAAAACTACTGATGGTTTTATAAGCATTGCATAACGCCTTATTTGTTTAATCTCTAGAATGTTACCCTGATGATCTACTACATGACCTGTGATTTCTATATATATTTAACAATTTTCATACTTTCTGAATCAATCCAGCATACAAGTGATGACAATTTATTGACCTTGTTAAGTAAAATAATTAAATAACAATCTCTCAATTGTGTGTTGTCTCATCTGTGTCTTTATGGCAAATGAGATTCTAATACACACCGTACAAACATTTTCCATACAGCTGATGTTTACATTCTTTAATTTAGAATGTAACTTTAATTTAAGAATGTATTTTTTCTTATTTATTTTATACGAATCCAGTTAAAGTAGAATACAATAACAAAAACAGGCAAAAGATTGCAAATTGCTCTACCAACATGTACATTACTAGCTGTTTCCTTTTTCCACTCATTCACTATCGACAATCATTTACATTTAAGGTATTTGGCAGATATCCTTATTTATACAAATTTATACAACTGAGCACTTGAGAGTGAAGCACATGAGCTTGCTCAATGGCCCAAAAGTGACTCTAATCTGTCCTAGAAAATATATCACTAGAAAATATTGTAAGCATGTCTAGACACTGGATTCCCCCTAATAAATCTTCATGTTTTATACGTTTTTTATCTGTAAAGGAAGATAAATAACAAACTGTATGTTTTTATGGTGAATAAGAAAGAGATGAGCATGAGCGCCCCCCTTTGTCCAAAACAGTCATGTGCAATCGATCATCTTTGCAATCCAGTGCCTAAGTCAAGAAAACAGATAAACTTTTACTAGTTAAGAAATCTATGGATTTTAATGAACTGAAACGGGAACAGGAGCCAGTCCCCTATCTTGATAAATCTTAAAGCTGTTGAAAAAACAGTGAAATAGAACTGAGGGCAAGAAGCCTTTATTATTGCCACACATACATTACAGCACAGTGGTATTCTTTACTTTGCATATCCCAGCCGAGGGGGTTTGGGGTCAGACCGCAGGAGCAGCTTTGATACAGCACCCCTGGAGCAGAGAAGGTTAAGGGCCTTGCTCAATTGTCCAGCAGTGGAGCTTGGTGGTGCTGGGGCTTGAACACTGATCCTCAGCCCAGAGACTGAACCTCTTGAGCCACCACTGCCCCTAAAAATACTAGATAGAACAAATGAATGTTGAACAGATGAATGTTGAACAGATGAATGTTGCTAATTTTTATGCTCTGTTTAAAAGCAAAGGAACAAGGGGCCATAACAAACCATAACTCATATCTAATTTGAAGCAAAACCTGGATCTAACTAAACATTAAATCTACATAATGTCTGGCCAAGTGAAAGACATTCAGAAGCACTTCAATATGCCATCATAAGAACCAGATTAATGGAGACATCATCAACATCTTGGAAGGCATTATTAAATAGCAAGAACTGAGAATTTGCTTTGTTCTTACGATCTGTGTGCAAGATCCTCAGTTTTTATTCTATTGGGCCAGGGTGGGAAATGATTTCTATGGGAAGGTGCATTCACTGAAAAGGGCTTCTGTGATAAACAGACCTCCATCAACACACCTCTTTGATCAGAGCTGGCCTGTTTACATGACATTCGACCTACGATGACGGGAAGCTTGGTCATGGTGACTGGTGTCTAGGGCAAATGGCCCTTGGTTACAGAAGGACAAGTTGACAGAAAAGCAACAGCTCTTGTGGGATTTGGAACTTTTTGGAAATTTCGAGAACCAAGCAGCCTGAAGAGAATGAATATTTGACCGCATACTGAAATATTTGCAAGAGCTAATTAATCACATGTAAAGACGTGGAATTAACTTGATAATAAATGCAATAATTTAATTGAATGCTCCTCATCATATGCTAATAAATATATTTATTTTTGGCATGTTTTACTAGAGCGTAATGAACAGCATCTCAGTGGCTTTTATTGTACATCTCATATGGTAAGTTGTAGTAAGCAAATGGTAAAAGCAATTAAAGGCAATAATTTAAAATGAAAAATGAAAACAAAATGAAATGGAAGCAGTTTGAATTTTAATATGGTAAATAGGTGGAATAAAGCTTAACTATTACAAATACTAAGTTCTCTCAACATAACTGTAAGGGGGGAAAGGAACAAGAAATCAAATTAGGAGCTTAAGAAACTTAATTACAAATCTATAGTCCAAAAATCACAAACAATACTAATACTAAAACTAAAAAATCACCACATTTTACATGAAAATAAAAGTTACAGAGTCATTGTATATGTCTAGTGTAACACCAGCTCTACACCAGCAGAGGTCCCCCTTCACCTGAGTTCTGAACTCTCTCTCACACACACACACACACACACACACATCCTTGTCTAAGTCTATTTTGGGGACTACATGCTGGATCCTGCAATGTGGGGACCCATATTTCTAAAGACTTTAGGAAAAATTGAAATACATATTCATGTATTAATTAAAGTTGTAAACACACCTGTCACTTCAAATTAAAGAAAAAACCTTTATAAAGCAATCTGACATTTTACCACAATCTGGGGACAATTTCTGGTAAACCAAGCTTGTGTGGACCAGCAGACACACACACACTATTTTTCTGGTATTCCTTATAATGTAGGTACTTGCGAATAATCTGGGGACACAATTTTACAAACGATTAATTTGCCATTGTAATTTACAAGATAAGAGAGCTGATTTAGTCAAATGGCTTTATTTTTTCAATATTTTGAAAGCTTTACTTATTAATTGCTTTGAAACTAACTCAAATTTTCCATTTGCATATGAAATATACTGTACCAAAATAAAATATAATACAGGATGGAATACAATTATGGCAGCATCATTTTATCAATAAAAAAGCAAAAACAAAACTACCAAAATCTGTGCAAATATAACTGAATTTACCTATGCAGAATATTCCTAGGTTACATCTTTCTCTTAATATCAGTAATTCTGTTCAAATAAAAAAAATACTGTATCGAATACAGTTATGGCAGAATCATTTTATCAATAACAAGAAAATAGCAAAAACAAAAACTGCCAATTTCTGTGCAAACATAACTGAATGAAACTATAGAGAATATTTCTGGGTTACATCTTCCTCTTAAGAGCAGTGATTCTGTTCTTTACAAAGAACTTAACAGATAACCAATCTCTATCTTTCAGTGCAACAGGTTCAGCTTTTATACAAGCTTCACAGTCTTTTTTTCCTGGCACTGTGCAAGTTTTGATGAACCTGTCCAGATGCTTTTCAACTGCTTTCACTTCACTTGTCTCCCATTTCTTTTTCTTTATCACTTTAACACCTGAGTAAATACAGGACAATGTTAGTCAAAACATGTCTTTAACTTTCATAAAAGAAATTTCATAAAATCATGTTTGTTTATCAGATAATACCTTTGGGAACTGATGTGGAACTGGTTGGTTCAGCTGCTTGGTCAGCTGAGGTTTCATGGGCTTGCTTTGGGGATGGTTCTAAGTGTAGGTCTGCTCCAAGATCTACTTAAACACAAATTAAAAGCATTCTTTTTTCTGACACTTTCTAAAGGACACACAATAATAATATTATTAGTAGTAACAAAAACAACAACAATAATAATAATATTAATAATAATAATAAAATATATCTATTAGAAAGTACTGCCTAATGGATGGATGCACGTTCCAAAATATCTTTTCAACTAGCTTGCCAAACGGATAAGGGAGAGTCTGAAATCAAGTGAGGGTAAAAAATGATCTATCACTGCTATAGACTGTATATTGGGAAAGCTCACCATCATCTGATTCATTCTCTGTTCCTGATAAATCCCTTGAGAAATCTGAACTCTGAACAAATACTGCCTCTATTAAAACACCAATAAAATGACTTGAGACATATACAGTATATCCATTTTTTAATCTTTTATATTTCCATGTGCCTACAATTATTACATGATCTCCAGTCAACATACCATTTGGATCAATGTCAATGTCATCTAGGTTCTTTCCAGTGAACTCCCCAAGTCTTCCTGTCTCTAATGCCATCAAAATTTTGCTGATCTTGGCCAGCTGTAGAGTGCCTTCTGGAAGTCTGTAATATTCCCTGTGTACTCGCACATCATGCCCTAAAAAGTCAGCTAGCTGGTCCAATTCTGTATTATTGAGGTTCAGAACATTGGACAATGTTGCTATGTGTTTACGCAGCTTAGTCGAAGAAAGTGCCTTTGGATTCCTTGCTCCACATTCTGTTGCAAATTCTCTAAGGCAATCTGATCCCCTAAAATGAGACAATGCTGCGGGACGTGCAAACATGTAAATGTTTTCGGATGGAATACCACAATTTTCTCTTTTCTCTACAAGAAGCTCCATATTTTTTTGCATTACAGGTGTTAAAAGAACCGGAACCTTTCGTCCTCTCTTTCCACGAATTTCAATTCGGGTAAAATGATTGCAGAGTTTCTTTTCAAGCTCAGAAAGTGCAAGAGCAATATCCTCATGCAAGTCATCTGCATTTCTGCTGATAAATGCCTTTAATGGCATTTTTGAGACCTCACCCTCTCTTCTCCGATTAAAGAGGATAGTCTGAGCCAGAGCAATCTTAGCAAGCTGTGACCAATTCTTGGTGGAAGCATCTTTGGATAAACTCTGAAAGTACTCTTCTTGCTTTTGGTCAAGAAACAAATGTAACATTTTCACATCCTCAGTAAAAGGAAGAACAAGTGGAGCATTCCACTTAACTTCTCTCTGAGTCCGGAGTGCATGTGATGATATCAGCTCGCTCCATCTTGCCATATACATTTCTGAAAAGTTGCGTGCTTTTTCTGCTCTTTCACTGTCTCGATCCATCATTGCTTGAAATGAAACCAAAGAAGCAATCTTCTGTAAACTATGACCAAGCTTTAATGCGAGGGATGGTCGTTGAAATGTGCACTTTTCTTCATCATAACCACTGGATTTTCGAACAGCTGTTATGACATACATAAAGTTAGCTGGGTCAATAAAATCCTCCATTTTACGCAAGGGTGTAACTTCCCTCGCTGTAATTAGTAATCTTCCAACTTCCCTCATTTTCTGTCGAATATATTCATGCTTGCTGATATCTGAGCCTACTCTGTTGTAAAAACACTCCCCCAATCTTCTGATATAGAAGTCCGAATTAATAGCAAGCAGCACACTGTCATAGGTCATATTACTTAACAGTTTCCACAGGCCAGCACTAGTTCCAGGAGGTGCAGGTCCCATGTAAGCATTTTGTGAGAGCACCCTGTTCTTTCCTGGTTTGGGATGGGATTTAACATTTTTACTCAGCTCACATCGTTTCATATGACACCAAAGATACTTCCTAGCAAAGAGTCCTTGACAGTTGGAGCAGTGCACAAAGGTTTTGGAGTCACAATCTTTTCTCGGCTTCTTACAAGGTACAAGATCACCTTTTCCAGACTGTACAACCTCTGCATTATGAGCAAAATTCCCTCTATTCCTTAAGTGATCTAGCAAGTTTTTCCTTTCTTTTGAACCTTTTGGAAAACTCAAAGCTTTCGCAACTTCTGACTCTGTGCTATGAACCTGCTCTAAATGTCTTGCCATTTTTGATAGTGGTTTGCTGCAAAACAAACAGTACTGTTTCTTGTCATACACTCTTGGTTTTTTAGATGTCTTTGAAATTCCTCTGACCAAAACCGAGCTTGACTGCCCAACTTCAGCTTCACTGTCAGCTATAGCACTGGACAGACCAGTAGTAGGACTGAGTGAAAGATTTTTTTTAGTTTCAGCTTTCTTTTTAGTACATGAAATTGTATGACTGCAGGCACTTGTATCTGAGCTACTATATGAAGACTCAGGGACATAGTCATCTTCACTGTTTTCCAAACTACTGATGGAACAGGCATCATGGCTGCTTACCTCATGAAGCTATAAAAAAACAATATAAACTTAAATTTGAACATTAATTAAAAGACTGCTGCAGACTTTAGTTATTTTATATTAAGACGTTACAATTTATTGTACCTGAGGAGTGCTTGTATCCACAGTATACAGTATACAGTATTGGTCACCAGCAAACATTTCATCTGCTACCTGCTTAAAAAGTTCAAAAATATATAATGAAATAAAAAGAATAAAATGTAATAAGATCTCAAAGGATTTCAGGTTTATAAAATAGTAATGTGAAATTGGTGTAAAAAATTATTTGCCCTTGGATGACATTTTGACATGTATAGCTAAAAAAACAAAGGTATCTTCTTGCCTGATTTAGGAGTGCAGATGCCTGCTGCTGATTATCTCCAGATTCTGGATTATGACTTTTTTCATCCATTACCCATTTTTTTACCTGAAACCAAAAATTCAGCCTAAAATTAGACCATGATAAGTGGCTAGAAAGCATAAATGTGTGCAAAATATTTTCCTAAACAAAGATGCTACAAAAAAATGATGACAAAGCAACTGTCTTCTGTGGATTTGGTGTATACGTATTTTTAGGCAAATACACTCCAATTAAAGAAGACATTTTAAGAAAAACATCTAACATTTTTAGAGTACACATATTGTGGGGACATTGTGTAACGTTTCATGTATAAACACAATGTGGGGACCCAGTGGGGGATGGGCACTACTTCATCTGCTAGCTGAAATCAGTGCTTTTTAAACACTGGTAGAGTCCATTGTAGATTGTGGGGACTTGACGGTTACTGTATAAAAAAATGCATTAAAATGGCAGTTTCATACCTCTGTACTGAAAGCTGACTTATTCTCGGAATGTTGGGTGTAAAGGGGATCATCTCCAGAGGTGCTGGCTGATTCCACATGACCAGTGTCCACTTCTGTTCCACTGTTTGTCACCTGAAACAAACATAACCATCATTAATTAGCCAAAAATTAAAGAACTATCGGCAAACTAGTACTAATACGAACAGGGTAAAGTTGTATATGTATTTTTAGGCAAATACACTGCAATTAAAGAAGACATTTTAAGAGAAACATCTAACATTTTTAGAGTACACATATTGTGGGGACATTGTGTAACGTTTCATGTCTAAACACAATGTGGGGACCCAGTGGGGGATGGGCACTACTTCATCTGCTAGCTGAAATCAGTGCTTTTTAAACACTGGTAGAGTCCATTGTAGATTGTGGGGACTTGACGGTTACTGTATAAAAAAATGCATTAAAATGGCAGTTTCATACCTCTGTACTGAAAGCTGACTTATTCTCGGAATGCTGGGTGTAAAGGGGATCATCTCCAGAGGTGCTGGCTGATTCCACATGACCAGTGTCCACTTCTGTTCCACTGTTTGCCACCTGAAACAAACATAACCATCATTAATTAGCCAAAAATTAAAGAACCATCGGCAAACTAGTACTAATACGAACAGGGTAAAGTTGTATACGTATTTTTAGTCAAATACACTGCAATTAAAGAAGACATTTTAAGAAAAACATCTAACATTTTTAGAGTACACATATTGTGGGGACATTGTGTAACGTTTCATGTATAAACACAATGTGGGGACCCAGTGGGGGATGGGCACTACTTCATCTGCTAGCTGAAATCAGTGCTTTTTAAACACTGGTAGAGTCCATTGTAGATTGTGGGGACTTGACGGTTACCGTATAAAAAAATGCATTAAAATGGCAGTTTCATACCTCTGTACTGAAAGCTGACTTATTCTCGGAATGTTGGGTGTAAAGGGGATCATCTCCAGAGGTGCTGGCTGATTCCACATGACCAGTGTCCACTTCTGTTCCACTGTTTGTCACCTGAAACAAACATAACCATCATTAATTAGCCAAAAATTAAAGAACTATCGGCAAACTAGTACTAATACAAACAGGGTAAAGTTGTAAATAAACATTTTTAGTCAAATACACTCCAATTAAAGAAGACATTTTAAGAAAAACATCTAACATTTTTAGAGTACACATATTGTGGGGACATTGTGTAACGTTTCATGTCTAAACACAATGTGGGGACCCAGTGGGGGATGGGCACTACTTCATCTGCTAGCTGAAATCAGTGCTTTTTAAACACTGGTAGAGTCCATTGTAGATTGTGGGGACTTGACGGTTACTGTATAAAAAAATGCATTAAAATGGCAGTTTCATACCTCTGTACTGAAAGCTGACTTATTCTCGGAATGCTGGGTGTAAAGGGGATCATCTCCAGAGGTGCTGGCTGATTCCACATGACCAGTGTCCACTTCTGTTCCACTGTTTGTCACCTGAAACAAACATAACCATCATTAATTAGCCAAAAATTAAAGAACTATCGGCAAACTAGTACTAATACAAACAGGGTAAAGTTGTAAATAAACATTTTTAGTCAAATACACTCCAATTAAAGAAGACATTTTAAGAAAAACATCTAACATTTTTAGAGTACACATATTGTGGGGACATTGTGTAACGTTTCATGTCTAAACACAATGTGGGGACCCAGTGGGGGATGGGCACTACTTCATCTGCTAGCTGAAATCAGTGCTTTTTAAACACTGGTAGAGTCCATTGTAGATTGTGGGGACTTGACAGTACATGTACACAGTACAGTGACATAAAAGCTATTACCAAGCCCATAATTTATGCATGGTGATATACTAATACTACGCTGAACAGCATGAAATAGTATATGTATTTGTCACTGACAGTACAAGATAAATCTCATTATGGAACCAACATAAAATCATATTAACAGTTTATTCTTTTCCCAGTGTTCAATATCCAATATGAAAATGCTATATAAATACATTCACTATTTCTCATCCAATTATCTACCATTGCTACAAAAAGTAACATTCTTACCTCAATCCTCCAAGCATAATCTCCATCTCCGTAATTATACGTAACCTCCTCTCCAGGTAGTATGTCTCTTAAAGCAAAAAGGCACAAATGAGGCTTTCCTTCCACAATGATTCTTTTCATTTTGCAGTTGGGGTTAATGTGGTCATCATTAACCAGCCTTCCAAGTGTGCCATCATCCCTTGCAGCATCAATACTGAATTTGAACAAACAGGAGACAGTCATTTAACACAACTATACAACTACTTTAATTGTGTAGTAAAAATATAATAAAATTGAAAAACCAAAAAAATCTTATAATAATAATAATTATTATTATTCTTTTTATTATTATTACTAGTAGAACTATTATAGTAACATTTTGCTTCCTTTTTCCTCTATTAAGTAAAAACAATTCTTCTAAACTGTGCTTATGTGACTGCAGGCAGACATAATCACGCATATACTGTATAGGAACATTTTATTGAAAAGAAACTAAGCAAAAAATGACTGTAAAATACAGTATTCAGGTCCTGTGTAAAACAGATTAGGATCTGTGTAAGGAATAGCACCTGAAAATTGAAAACAACTCGATATAAAAGGTAATGTGAGCCTAATCCAGGTGCGTGTCTGTACTTTTAATGTTAGTGATGCGCAGCTCAACAAAACCAGGCAGCAGTTCAAAGTTAATAGAAAATCTTGGGGAAAAAACAATAATCATGTATTACCAGTAAATGTTTTAAAAACGAGGTGAAGACTAAACTTCGAGCGGTCTTTTAAACATGGTGTTTGCACATAAAATATATGATGTAAACATTAACGAGTCACAGTACTAAACTCTTTTAGTTCTATCCAACACCAGTTTATTGAACATATTTCTTTTCAGACTGTCTCTATCTCTTTGTGCAGTGTGGCAAGTGAAAACTTTTCTCAAGGCATTTAAAAATCTGCACCTCAAACCCATATACAATAACAGAACGAATAGGAAACATATGTGTACTTACGTCCAGAATTTTCCATGCCACTTGAAGTCAAACATGAATCCTTTTAGCTTGTTGTGGTAAATTTGTTGTCTTCTTTGACTTTCCTCAGAACTGATCAGGTCTCCTCTATATTCCAGCACGAACTCTCCTTTAGTGAAGGCCACTAAAGTAAACACTCCTCTGCCTTAAGAATGAGAAAGCGTGCGAACTAACCTGACTATTTTAACACGGATAAATTCGAAATGCATTAATCTGGTTTGCTCACCTTTCACTGAATTAATGTAATTTACATCAAGACCTGCTTTATCACAACAGGTGGTGATGTGAAAAATAGCATCATTTGTTGGGCTTTTCCTCCGACGCATTTTCAGAACACTTTTTTAACCTTTATTAAAGGTATCTGGACTTCACCAATTCTGTAGGAATCTCTATGAAACATACATTGAATTTTCATAAACAATCTAGCATTAGCAAAATAAATGGACTTATATGGGGACAGAGGGCATTTAACTAGTAGCTTAATAACATTAGCTATACTGGGAACATAACTTAATACAATAAATTAAAAATATATTACTGTAATTATACTGTAACAGTTTATTTAAAGTATTTTAGTGATATTAGATTTTAATTTAATTTAATCTCATGGAAAATATTACCTTACAAACTTTGGATGCTGTGCTATTTAACAAGCTAAACCTGTGACAACAAAAGACCCGCCTCAAAAACAAAAGACTTCCTCATTGGTTCAGAGGGCTAGTGATTGAGCTGAACTCCCATTGGTCAAAACAGATAGCAACCAATCAGCGCTCTGTGGCTGGGGCGGGGTTTACTTCTGGCTCAACCAATCAGAGCTCAGCATTGCTGTATACGTCATCAAGTGTGCAAGCTCGGTTGTTTTTACAGTCTGGGGCCATAGAGGGAGTGTACACACTCTGAGCAAATCCAGCTGATACACTCGCACACTTTTTGCGGGTAAATGTCAATGATGGGGACTAACGAGATTTTTGGTGGGGTGGCTTATATCGATGAGATAAACATGTTGCCACGCTTAATATTGTGGGGACTCGATTTTAGGTCCCCACATTCACACAGGTCCCCACCTTATTGGTGTGTATTCAGGTTAATGTCCCCACATTATAAGGTTTGCAAACACACACACGCACACTCTCTCTCTCTGTCTCTCTCTGTCTGTCTGTCTGTCTGTCTGTCTCTCTCTCTCTCTCTCTCTCTCTCTCTTTCTCTCTGTGTCTCTCTCTGTGTCTCTCTCTCTGTGTGTGTGTCTCTCTCTCTCTCTCTCTCTCTCTCTCTCTCTCTCTCACACACACACACACACACACTTGCAGATTGTAACCCATCTAATATCAAATACTGTTGCACTTAGAATTTCTGGTTGAGGTTATTATCTATTTATATTTATATATCTATTTATTTATGTTTCTCAACAAACTTTTCAAAAAGATGGAAAAACAAAAAGTCAGTAATATACTGGTTTATTTCAAATGTACAACACTGAAAATACAACATGAAAGTAAAAAAGAACAGAAAAGAAAGAAAAACATCATGTCAAGTTTAAGTGGTAAAATCTGAAGACATCTAACATTCTTGAACCATCAGCTTCAAACTGTAGCAGAAACACTAAGAGTTTACTTTTGTTAAAGGTTTCTTTATTCAAGCAGCTTTTTCGAAGTAAACATAGAACAATCAGTGCACAACAGCACACACTTTATAATAGGCAACTTGATATCAGGACCAGAAGTACTATTCACAACCCAGTTTTAAAGAGTGCTGCTTATTTCTCTCCATTATCTGCTGAATCAAGCAAAAAGTGTTCTTTGTGTACTTGGGGTAGTGCCAGTGAAGAGCAGAAATCAGTCCAAAAAGGACACTGAAGCCTGAGTTTGTATCACCAAGTCATCCATCATCGCCATCCCTTCCAAGATGATGCCCACTCTGTGTGGGTTAAGCTGAGGATAATCTTGATCAATGCAGCGGATTCCCACTGAAGTCCTTACAGAGAAAGATACAGAGATGACATAACCATGCCAGGGAGATAATGTGTGCTCCACAAAAACAAATACCTCCTGGGTAAAACCACCTCAAATCATCAGATTACATCCAGGGTTTGAACCAGTCTGAGTTCTTAATTGAATGATTCTAAATTTATTATTAAAATATCTCAAATTTTCTTTTTGTATGTGCTTGTACTTTGCCTTAGCTTTTCTTTGCTTGGCATTGCATAAAATGCATACATGATCTCAGCCGGTTTCTCAGGGATATCACGTTTCAACTCTTTTGTATCACTCTGAGATCACTTGCATCTCACAGAGACAAAGTCTATACTCACTGTCAACAGAAAATGTGGGAATGGCACATACTTTTCACATTAATGACTTCTTGATATAGTGAAGATAGATAGCATATTGTTGTCTTCTCACTGCTTGTTTCACAAAGTAACCCAGATGTTGCAGTCATTGGTACAGCAGGTCCTTGTGGTCATCGGTTACAGGTGATTCATGGTAACTGGCTTTTTTCATGCGTGACTCCCAATCTAGCCAAAACAGTGTTGACTGTTGTGTCTCACTCCATGTTGTGTTCTCCATGTATCTTATTGTGTATGTGCATGACAAACACTAGCGTTTATGTTTACACTCTTCAGACGTTGTTTGAAATCAGAAAATGTGTTTCACCAGCACCTACAACAGGCTTAGGACAGACTGTAGGATCTACAGGATCTTAACATCACTTGCTAAAGAAAGCATTCCCAGAAACGAGGCAGGAGCAGGCAAAGTGAGCTGGGATCCAAGCTAAAGGCTAACCGCCCATCGCTACCATTTTAATACCTAGTGTCTGCTGACTTCAGAACAAACTGGAATACATCTGATTAAGACAAACCTACCAGTCTGCTGCATCTTTATTCTTATAGAAACATGATTTTGTAAAAATATTCCTGACCTGCCTATTCAGCCAGAGGACTGAACATGCTAACAGGCAACTGCTCTGACAGAGACACGGCTTTGTTCAGGAAGACCTGTAAAAGCTGCATCAGATTTGAGTCGCTGTTTTTGTTTACCATGGCAGTTGAGAGAAGTTGTGTATTGCTGCCGTGGCCCTCTGGACACAAAGAAAATATACAAGTCTGTGAGTAAATTACAGACTGAACAAAATGGCTTCTTTATCAATTCCTGGGGACTTTAATCAGCCAAACTGAAATTAGTCATGCCTACTTTTCACTCAGTCCAGGCCAGTTCTCAAGAAACTAAGATTATGAGCAAAGGGTGTTACTTTAGCCGTATAAGGCTGCTTTTACTGTAGAAACTGTGCTACGTTTAGAGAAGTAGCTTCATATAACAACAAAGTCATCAAATTCAAAACAAAATTTTATTTGTACATACACAACTGTACATAATAAAGCATATAGTGAAATGCTTTATAGACTGCATCATATGTACTCAACATAGAATTTCAAAATTACAGTTCAAATGACAGTCAAAATAAAATTTACTAAATCTGTCACAGGCTACATCAGCAACTGTACAGAATATTTCAGTGTCTCCAAGAACATAGAGGAAAGAGCCATAAACCATGGCTTATAGCCAAAGTGCAGTCTTTACTTTGAGCTCGTGATCCTGCCTCCAGTTCAGGTCACATGACAGCATTCAGGACATCTGAAAAAAAAGTAAGGGGCATGTTTACTGGAATTAACAGAAAGACAGAAAGAAAAGGTAACTTTGAAATGGGCAGTTTGTTTTTAATGAGGTTTTAAAATATTCATATTTTAAGCAAGTGTTAATAATAGCCAAAACACCCAGGCCTCTCACATGTCTCTGAAATGTTTTAAGTAATGCTGCTGCAATGTTCTGACCAAGTTAATTGTGCTGAATAAAATAGAGAAGAAAGTTAGACTGCAGTAAAGTTACTTTCATAATCCGACAATTGAGGATTTCCAGTCCATAGCCCATAATTGGCACTGGCATGGCATGAGTATTATAACAAGATTCAAGATTCAAGAAGCTTTTATTGTCATTTCAACCACATACAGCTGGCGCAGTACATAGTGAAATGAAACAACGTTTCTCCAGGACCTGGTGCTACATAAACATACAACAACAAGTTCAATACAAAACAACAAACAACACCACAGAGCTAGGACAGAAGTTTGTCTTAGCCACGTAAAGTGCACAGTGTGCAGCTAGGTGCAAACAGAGCATAGACAAGACAGTGCAAAAAAGACAATAAATACAATAAAGACAACACAAAAGAACACAGGACACTTAGTGCTGAAAAGAAATAAAAGAACGTGTACTGGAATGTAAGTGAAATAAAATAGATAAAGTGAAATGATGTAAAAAAAAAAAAAAAAAAAAAGTATTGTGCAAAAATATTGTGCAAAAATACACAGCAGCGGTTGAGGTAGTGCAAATAGAATAAACATAAATATAACTATAGCAGCGGATGACAGGTAGAGGTAGTGCAGTAAGTAATGAACAGTATAAATTATGTGTGTGTGTGTCCACACAGTCAAGAGAGAGTGTGTGTATCTGTGTGTGAGAGAGACAGAGAGTTAATATACAGTTCAGTCCTGAGTGAGAGTGTGTGTGAGAGTGTAGAACAGTTCAGTCCTGAGTGAGAGTGTGTGTGAGAGCGTAGAACAGTTCAGGGTGTTGAGGAGCCTAATGGCTTGAGGAAAGAAACTGTTACACAGTCTGGTTGTGAGGGCCCGAATGCTCCGGTACCTCTTTCCAGATGGCAGGAGGGTGAAGAGTGTGTGTGAGGGGTGTGTGGGGTCAGCCACAATGCTGATGGCTTTGCGGATGCAGCGTGCGGTGGAAATGTCCGTGATAGAGGGGAGAGAGACTCCGATGATCTTCTCAGCTGTCCTCACTATCCGCTGAAGGGTCTTGCGATCTGAGACGGTGCAGTTCCCAAACCAGGCAGTGATGCAGCTGCTCAGGACGCTCTCGATGGTCCCTCTGTAGAACACAGTCAGGATGGGGGAAGGGAGATGGGCTTTACTCAGCCTCCTCAGGAAGTAGAGGCGCTGCTGGGCTTTCTTGGTGATGGAGCTGGTGTTGAGTGACCAGGTGAAGTTCTCCGCCAGATGGACACCAAGGAATTTGATGCTCTTGACGATCTCCACAGAGGAGCCATCGATGGCCAGCGGAGAATGGTCACACTGTGCTCTCCTGAAGTCAACAACCATCTCTTTGGTCTTGTCGACGTTCAGGGAGAGGTTGTTGGCTCTGCACCAGGCTGTTAGATGTTGCACCTCCTCTCTGTATGCTGACTCGTCATTCTTGCTGATGAGACCCACCACGGTCGTGTCATCAGCGAACTTGACGATGTGGTTGGAGCTGTGCATTGCTGCACAGTCGTGAGTCAGCAGAGTGAACAGCAATGGACTGAGCACACAGCCCTGAGGTGCTCCAGTGCTCAGTGTGGTGGTGCTGGAGATACTGCTCCCGATCCGGACTGACTGAGGTCTCCCAGTCAGGAAATCCAGGATCCAATTGCAGAGAGAGGTGTTCAGGCCCAGGAGACTCAGCTTTTAATCAGCTGCTGAGGGATGATTGTGTTGAATGCTGAACTGAAATCTATGAACAGCATTCGAACGTAGGAGTCTTTGCAGTCCAGGTGTGTGAGGGCCAGATGCAGGGTTGTGGTGATGGCGTCTTCCGTGGAACGGTTAGGACGATACGCAAACTGCAAGGGGTCCAGCAAGGGTGGTAGCTGTGACTTGATGTGCCTCATGACAAGCCTCTCGAAGCATTTCATCACGATTGGTGTGAGTGCAACGGGACGGTAGTCATTGAGGCAGGAAACCACTGGACTTCTTTGGCACAGGGACGATGGTCGTTGTCTTGAGGCACATAGGGATGATGGAGCTGCTCAGCGAGATGTTGAAGATGTCAGTGAAGACTAGATCTGCTAGCTGCTCCGCACACTCCCTGAGAACTCTGCCAGGAATGTTGTCTGGTCCAGCGGACTTCCGTGGGTTAACTCTGTATAGAGTTCTCTTCACGTCAGCCGTGGTGAGACAAAGCACTGGGTCATTAGGAGGAGGGATGGTCTTCCTCGCTGTTGTGTTGTTCTGTGCCTCAAACCAAGCGTAGAAGTCGTTCAGCGCATCTGGAAGGGAGGCGTCACTGTCACAGGCAGGTGAAGTTGTCCTGTAGTTGGTGATCGCCTGAATGCCCTGCCACATGCGCCGGGAGTCTCTGCTGTTCTGGAAGTGGCCGTAGATTCTCTGGGCGTGTGCACACTTCGCCTCTCTGATGGCTCGGGACAGTTTGGCCCTTGCTGTTTTTAAGGCCGCCCTGTCCCCCGATCTGAAGGCAGAGTCTCTCGATTTCAGGAGAGCACGCACTTTCGCAGTCATCCACGGCTTCTGGTTGGAGCGTGTTGTGATGGTCTTGGAGACAGTCACGTCATCGATGCATTTCCAGATGTAAGATTAGAGTGTGTGAACTTGTAATTCAAGGATGAACTGGGCTGCAATTTTGAGCTCCACCCTCTCTAGCACCTCCATCTCCAGAGCCAAAGAAACCATCTTTCTCCATGTATTGAAGAGAAGTAGGTGGTATATTTGAAATGCATCACCTCTATCCATCCATCTGACCTCATAGTCGAGGTCTCCAACCTTGCCTCTGACCTCAATGGGCCCTTGCCATGTTGAGTAATTTAGAGCTCAAAGTAAAATAAGTACTTTATCTCTCAGTACAAATTTCCATAGTTGAATACCCGTTAGCATACAGTCAGGACTGTCGCAAATTCTCCTGTGTTAGAGAACTTGTGGAGTTTTGCTGTCATGTTCAGGCAGAATTGCTTTCTTGTGGAAGCTTGTGGGACCTCTTCTACCGTAAACAGAGGTTTGAGCCACATCATGAAGAAGCATTTAATTAAACAATTTGACCAGACCATCTATCTGCAAACTTGTGCAAATCAGTGAAATCCCCAATAATTTGTACAGTATGTGAAGAGTGCATGACCAATAGAATGTTTCCTGGTCAGTCAGATCTGGTCTTTGGTCTTATTGCACATTAATTCTGTAATTCTGTTTCGAGATACAGTTTGTTTTGAAATGTGGAAATAAAAGCTTTAGTGAACAAGCTTTAGTGTGATAGAGAGGCTGCCAGTCGTGTGTAAACTGGCCAGTGGTTGCTGCTGTTTATTCTGTTTTTTATCCATGAAGTACAGAATCCATCACCATGTCAAGAACTAAGCAGATGATCGGTAAATCCACTACCAAAAAAAGGAGCAGCTTGCCATTAAGTCAAGGTAGCATGAAGAAGCTTCAGGCCCAGTACTGTGGCTTTAAAAAAAAAAAGATCCCTTGTTATCAGAAGTCTAAATGCTCATCCACAAGCTGCCCTTCCAGTGCCTGTTGAGAGACATCGCTCAGGACTTGATTTTATATGATGATAGTTCTTGGAGTTCAAACTTATAACACACAACTCAACCTGCTTAATAACACATTTATGCTTCATAGCTCATTAAATATGCCTTAATTATCTTAATTTCACTTGTAGCAGAATTAGGTGAGCAGTCATTGACAACCGTAAGTGGAATAATCTTTACCCCTCTTGAGGTGTTGGTTTCTTCAGTGTGTGCAGTGAACACTTGAGTGTGCTTGTTTATTCTGAGTACACAGTGACTTGTGTGAAGTGTGTTTTTGGATAACTACTTTAGGAACCAAGTTGTCCTTTTTCCCTTAAGATTATTGTCTTGTGATTTGGGTTGTCAGATGAAACATTTTATTATTGTTTATTTTTAGGAAAGACATATGTGTATTAATATAGTTTTATATTTTGGAAATATATTCACATTTCTTGCCTACCAATGTTTTAATAATAGAAACGTACCCGTGTGACCTAATACCAACATTGTTAACATTCCCTTAGGTGAAATTCCCAAAGGTGGCATAGTCAACATTTCACATAAAGAAACATGGATTGTGAGCGAGATCTGGAGCAATTTTATTCCGTGGTGTGGGGTTATGGTACCTTGCCTTGTGGACACCGGTTCTAAGGTGTCCACCATTGCAGAGAGTTGTTTTTTGCTCCAAAGCACCCGATGCATGGGGAACAGGATTTTGCTGAAGCCTGGTCTAGATAGTGCTAGAGTAGCTTTGAGGGGTTGAAGGGTAAACTTACCACAGCCCCTGTGCTTGCCAATGCTGACTTTTGGCTACCATTTATTGTAGAGGTCGACGCCAGTCAAGGGGGGTTAGGGGCAGTCCTCTCACAAGAGCAGCAGGGTACTGTGCACCCTTTAATGTGTGGTAGTCGCAGTCTTAGGTCTACTGAGCACAATACTAACTACAGTTCTATGAAACTGGAGTTTTTGGCACTTAAGTGTGCCATGACTAAAAAGTTTAGGAAGTATCTACTTGGGCATAAGTTAGTTGTATTCACTGACAACAACCCCCTTAGCTACTTAACTTTGGCAAAGCTGGATATCATGGAACAGCATTGGACTGCCCAGTTGGTGGCCTTTGATTTTGAAATCAAATATAGGTCAGGGAGGAGCACTCACAACGCTGATGCATTGTCAGGACAGAATCCTATGGGTGTGGAAGAGGTACAGGATTTGTGTCCGAGTGTGGCTGTCCCAGCCTTGTTGCAGCGGGCTGCTCGGGCTGAGTTGAGGTCCTGGGTAAATCAGATAGCATCGTTCCCTTGCTACTCATTTGAGAGCTGCTGGTGTTTTGGAGGCGTCGGTTGCCCCTTAGCTCTGAAGAGTGGAAAAAACTCTCCAGGTCAGTGTTAAATCTGGCAGTGGGATCATCTGGTGGAGAGGTGGTGGTGTTTACCGATGGGTTTTTTGCCCGGATGGTGGAGAAGAGATCTTTCAAGTACTATTGCCGGCTGTTATGAAGTCTGAAGTACTGACCCAACTTTGCCGACGGAATGGGCACCAAGGGGTTAAACGCACCACCCAGTTGTTGCATCAGCGATGTTACCGACCTGGGATGTCCTCAGAGATGCCAGTGTGCTAAAGTGGTTCAGCCTACCAGCGAGCTGAAACAGTGGCTTAGATTATGGTGGTGGAATGGTTTGGGGGCAGATCTATTCAGATGAAGGCCGTAACTTTGAGTCAGCCCTTATTAAGTGTACTATTCTTATGTTTTGCTAAGAGCCAATCAAATGTTATATAAAAGTCAGATACTGTATTCCTATTGGCTACAGTAGGTGTCAGTCAACCTACGTAAATGAGTTTTATAAATTTTGGTTGTTCACTGTTGATACAACGTAGTCTCCATGACATGTATCCATGTAACCCAGCGTGCATCAGAGCCTCAGTATACATTTTATTGGCATACAAAACATATGGTGTCACAGTGACCGGTTATACAAAATGGATACTGCTGGAGTCCCGATGTCCACGATGAACTGGGAAGCAACTAATCTGCCCAAAGCTTGGCGCAAGTTTCAGCAGCACATGGAGCTGATGTTCAGCGGACACTTAAAGATAAAGGGTGAGGATGAAAAATGCAGCTATCTTCTCCTATGGGTCAGAGAAAAAGGCAATACATGGTCTTTATCTGCAGATGAAGCTAAGGTATTAAAGTTGTACTACGACCATTTTACAGCACATGTTGTACCCAAATCAAACGTGATATTTGCTCGTTATAAATTTCACAAGAAAATACAGGAAGACCGCAAGCCTTTCGAGCAGTTTGTTACAGACCTGCATCTGCTTGTGAAGGACTGTAATTATGCAAATAGAGGTGAGATGATCCACGATTGCATTGTTTTCGGGATACATTCACCCAAAGTGAGAGAGAAACTTTTGAATGCAGGCTCTGAATTAACACTTGAAAAGGCGATAGATATCGCTAGATCTCATGAGTTAGCTCAAGCACAGTTGAAAACCATCTCAAATAGTATGAGTACTCCACATGAACATACAGTGCACAAAGAAACATGTTGAGAATCTGCAACACAGAAATGCAATCTCAATACACCCCAAAGGATGTGGTTACTGTGGAAACAAGCCTCACATTAATTGATCTCTGTGTCCTGCAAAAGGAAAGATATGCAAAATATGTGGTAAACTAAACCATTTGTGAAAGTATGTCACTCCAACTGTGAGAAAACTGTCCATACAATAAGCAGAGAAATCTCAGACCAGACTGAGGAGTGTGACGAACTGTTTATTGACTCAGTAACACAAGGAAGACAATGCTCAGACACTGAACAGGCCTTTGTAAACATTAAAGTAGGCCCCAAACAGCTTGAAATCAGGTTCAAATTAGACACTGGATCCTCTGCCAACGTCATTCGTTTATCCAAGTATGCCAAATTGAATACCCAGTGCACTCTACAGCCGTCGTCTCGCTCTTTGTCTGGCTAACACTTGGTGGTAAAAGGCAAATGTGACCTGAAATGCAAACACACAGACATTGAAATGGACATGACATTCTATGTAGTTGTCACAAATGCATCTCCTGTCATAAGTGTAAAAGGATGCCTAGACTTTGGCCTGATTAAGCTTGTACTGTCAGTTACAGACACACAGATGGAAGTGCCAATTTTGAAGGAATTCGCAGACGTCTTCAAAGGAATTGGACACTTGGACCCACACACAACCCCAGTAGTCCATTTACCCAGACGTATTCTTCTCGCACTACGCAACTGTCTTAAAGAGGAGCTTGACAGCATGGAGAGACAGGATGTTATCGTTAAAGTCAGAGAACCAACTGAATGGGTTAACTCCATGGGTATAGCTGAAAAACCACGCACAGGTGCCTGGACTTGAGGGACGTTAACAAGGCCATTAAGTGACCTCATTACCCTTAGCCTATTCTTAAAGACATGCAAGCTAGCTGGTGCTCGATATTTTAGTGCTCTCGATGCGAGATCAGGCTATTGGGCTATTAAGCTCACTTAGGAATTGTCAAAACTGACCACCTTTAACACAGTCTTTGGATGTTACCACCTCCGACGCCTCCCCTTTGGACTAATTTCAGCCCAAGATGAGCGAAAAATTGATGAGACTTATGAAGGTTTGAATAGGGTCATGGCCATAGTTGATGATGTTCTCATTTATGGAAAGAGCAAAGCAGAGCATAATGAGCACCTCTTTGCAATGCTTCAGCATTCCAGATAGAGAGGAGTCAAGCTAAACCCTGATAAAAGCGTTATCAGTGGTACAGAGGTACTTTGGACATCTACTCACTGCGGAAGGGGTAAAGACTGACCCTTCCACCCAAAGATAAAAGGAGAACTCGAGACAGTGCTGGGCATGATTAATTACCTCTCTAAATTTACACCCGGCCTCGCTGATGTCAATGCACCACTACGACAGCTCCTGAAGGAGTCAAGTGAGTTTCTGTGGGATGCCCAGCATGACAAAGCCTTCAATAAAATAAAAGAGTTGCTAACATGTGAACCAGGCCCAGTCTTAGCATATTTTGATCCTCTCATAGAGCTCAGGCTACAGGTTGACACCTCCAAATATGGACTTGGGGCAGTGCTGCTTCAAGATGAAAGACCTTTTGCATATGCATCTAAGTCCCTCTCTGAAAGTGAAATCAATTATTGAGATACTCAAATTAAGAAGGAGCTCTTTGCTGTACTGTTTGGCTGCAAACGTTTCCACCAATATATCTATGGCCGCCACATCATCAATGAAAGTCACCACAAGCCCTTGGAGTCAATAATGTGGAAACCCTTGGCATCTGTTCCCCCAGGAAATCTAGGAAATCACTGTGTGACCAAGATATGAGCCTTTCTGAAGGCATGGACATTCAAGTGCACACTGTGTACAGCAGCCTTCCTGTCAGTGACTCAAAACTGGATGAAATCAGAATGGAAACGGAAAAGGATCCCCAGTTCCTGAAATTAAAGGAAGCCATACAAAAAGGCTGGCCTGAGGAAAGGAGGAAATACCCGATGAGCATGTCAGAATTCTGGAATCACTGCAATGAGCTTTCATACCTGCATGGCATGATCTTCAAAGGTGACAAGATTGCAATTCCCACAAGTTTTCGTCCAGCCATGCTATCACAGATATACACCAGTCACCTAGGCATTGAAAAATACAAGCAGAGCACCCGTGACATCATGTTCTGGCCTGGGATGGGAAAACAAGGAGAGAACATCATTAGCAAATGTTCAATCTGCCTCACATATCGCCCCTCCAATGCCAAAGAGCAAATGATCAGTCACAAAATCCCAGATAGGCCATGGCATGTTGTGGCTACTGATTTGTTTACCTGGAACAGTGAGGACTATCTTGTGATAGTTGACTATTACGGCAGATATTTTGAGCTGGACAGACTCCACAGCACAATTTCTACAGCTGTGATACACAAACTAAAAGCTGCTTTTGCACGACTTGGGATCCTAGAAACTGTCATCTCAGACAATGGCCTCCAATATAGCTCGGGTGAGTTTAAATAATTTGCTAAAGCATGGGAATTTACACGTACCACCACAAGCCCATACTATTGACAAAGCAACGTATAAGCAGAGAAATCTGTGCACACTGCAAAAATGTTGCTGGAAAAAGCAAAGGCTGATAAAAAGTGACCCGAAGTCTCCTGGAATATCACAATAGCCCAGTTGATGGTTTTCAAGTCCTCGTCTCAGCTGTTAATGAGTCATTGCCTCCGGTCAACCCTAACCAGCAACTCCTGCCAAAAGTCATCAGCTGTAAACATGGCAGATCAAAAAGGATGCACAAGCAACAGAATCAAAAGAGATACTATGAAAGATCAGCTAGACCCTTACCTCAGCTTAAGGAAGGACAGGCAGTCAGAGCACAGGAATAAGGATACTGGAAGCCAGCTACCATCATCAGAGCAGCCAATACTGAGAGACCATATCATGTGTGTACCTCTGATGGACTCAAATATCGATGAAACAGACGTCACCATGAACGCACAAGAACCTCAAACTAATGACTCTAATGCTGCATTAAGGGATGCTAATGATGAGCCATGTACAAGACTGGACAATGACACTTCACATACACTTGATTGTACTAATGATTCTCCCGAATCCACCTCTTACAAAACCAGATATGGACGCCAGATTAAGCCCAGAGTTTTGTGAATGAATTTGTGGATTTGTGAATGTACAGGGTTGTAGGTGGATCGCTGCCCTTCTAAAGGAAGAATGTACATTATGGTAATTATAGTTGTTATTCGTTTTGAATGCATGCCAATTTATACATATATGAATGCTTTCAGTATGTTCCTGCTTAGGTTAATAGTTCATTAGAATACTACTTGACATGAAACAACTGAATGTTTCTTTCATTAATTTTAAAGTAATATTTTCTCATTCAGAAAAAGGGGGATGTAATATACTTATGCTTTGCTAAGAGCCAATCAAATGTTATATTGTCAGATACTGTGTACCTATTGACTACGGTAGGTGTCAGTCAACCCATGTACCCAACCCATTATGTGTGTTATTGTTAATCTTATTCTTTTTGGGAGTGTTTGGCAAGTCATCTGCTCTGCATAACTGTTCCATGTCTATGTATGGACTTTCTTCATTTCTTTGTGGGATTATATGTACCATGAATGTCTATTTGAGGTGATTTCTACGTTTCTTTAAAGTTTATCGTGGCTGTTGTGAGCTGAAAAACTCCAGCTAATTAGGACTTAAGCATTTACATCATTTATGATCTACTGACTCAGATTTGTTCCAGGACCTGGGGTCCCCACGGGTGGAAGGATATTTTCCCCTCTTGAGGAGGTGGTTTCTTCAGTGTGTGTGCTGAACACTTGAGTGTGTGCAAGTTTGATCTGAGTGCACGGTGACTTGTGTGAAGTGTGCTTTTGGATAACTACTTTAGGAACCAAGGTGACCTTTTTCCCACTTTTGGAAGCCTCAGTCCTGTGGGTTGGTACTGCTTCTTTGTTGTCTTGGTTTATTTGGTGTATAGTGTATATGTTTGACATTTTATGTAAATTGTGTCCATGTTGTATTTTTGTTTTCCCTTAAGATTATTGTCTTGTGATTTGGGTTGTCAGACGTAACATTTTAATATTGTTTATTTTTTGGAAAGACATTTGTGTATTAAAGTAAAATAAATAAAGTTAATTAATAAAGTTTTTTATTTTGGAACTTTCTTCACATTTCTTGCCTACCAATGATTTAATAATAGAAATGTACCTGTGTGACCTAATACCAACATTAGAGTATTGTTAATATTCCCTTGGGTAAAATACCCAAGGGTGGATAATTCAACATTTCACATAAAGAAAATTGGGTTGTGAGCTAGATCTGGACCAATTCCATATCCCCCCTCCCAACACACACACTCTTACATCAGGTAATGATGAGTAACATGCCCTTCTAGTAGTTAATGTCACTCATTTGTCCCTGTTTATTAAGTCTGATGAGTACTTGATGCATTAATCACTGCCAGCTCATGTCAGCTTAATGAAAAATGTTACTGAAAAATAATACCCCAATTACCCCAGGAACACTTGTGGACATGCCTGTTTTGGTGAATCTATTTTGGAGGTGGCAGCAGTAGCTCTGCATCATCACACCACTTTGATGCTCAGTATATCACAATCTTTATTTTTCCCAGAATATATAAATTGTACAAGACATAAATCAGCTTAGGCCTTAATTTTCACATTCATGATTAAATCAATTGAACATAAACAAACACTGTCCAGTTATGTAAATGCTCAAAAGGAGTGTGTATTAAAAGTATTAGCAGTATGTGTAGAGTAGTACCCTAATGAATGAAAACTGTACCTTTACTTGAGGTAGTCATAGGGTATACCATATTTCCTCAGGGTACATTATCATCTATTAAAACATTACAGTGGAATATGGAACACTGATATCCCTTAATTACTGGTACAGGAGATTTCTACATACCACCTATGTACCAGTTTTGTCCCTTAAAAGGTAAAATTTGCCCCCCTTTTCCCTGAGAGTTGTACATTATGGGTATTGGTTATAAATCAACTAAATCTCATACCACAAACCCTCAGGAGGCTTAAGCCCAGTGGTCTGGATCAAGGCATAGACTAATGAGGACAGATCTATTTAGAGAGAGGGACCTGTTTTATAATCCTAAAGGGAAGATGAGGCAAAAAAGAAAACAGGCAACAAAAACCTTTTTCTACTGTTTATCAAGTTACTTATCACAGACTGTATTGATGTCATAAAAATGATTTATGGATACAAGCTTGAGGCATCAATGTTTAAAATGACATTAAAATAAAATAATTGAATGCTCTCCTTTATCATTATGCAACACTTTGTAATAATGCATTCGATCCTAGATCAATACCAGAATTAAAGGAGTTCTTGACTTTTGGACCAGATGTATAAAAGCAAATAAATGATAGCCTTAAGATACATTTTATTAACATGTACATATTGTACAATGACCTCGAAGTTTCCGATCTGAGCAAAATGATTAAAGCTTCATTGTGACACATTAATAACTTCAACAGCTTCTCTTTCTTCACTTCTTTATATACTGACCTTCAACATGACCTTTCTCTTCGTCTCTCTCTGTCTCACACCCACACACAAACTCTCTCTCTCTCTCTCTCTCTCTCTCTCTCTCACTAGCTCTGTGATCCTTATTTGCTCATTTTATAAAAATATGTTTCTTCTCATAAAATTGACATATATATGTCATACATATAAGTTTCCTGTCTGGTTTCTACCTCATCAGCTCTCATTCTTCCCCTTCTTCCTCTCTCTCCCTGTTTTCTGGGATTTCTGCTCTTAAATGATCTGCTTTCACTTCTCCTTTTTCATCTTCTGTTAATCCTCCTGATGATGACAGACACTTTGAATTCCCAGATCTGATTTCGTCCGGTGGATCTACAGGTGAAATATATAAAACACACACACACACACACACAAAGGTCAAGCTTGACAAATTTGTCTTATTTTACAATCCCATCTCAATGACAGTGAACATATGGAATACTGATGAACCCCCAGAACTCAGAACCTGATGCTCAGCAGTTCTCAACAATGCCCTTGAACATCATCTCTGTTACATCACCTCTATGTTTAAATAAGTAAAGTTTCATGTTGAAGAAACAATCTTTTCCATTTAGTTGTATTTTTCCATTCAGTCATCCTTCAGACTTTCAGACACAGACTGATGATCTGATTGGTCAGTCCTGCTCTTACCTGGAGGATATAAGATAGAATTTCATTTAAATCAAATCAAATACTAAATGGTCTTAAAAAGAAAGTACACCAATATTAATTACACAAGTCATTTTTTTGTTTGGTATATGTAATATATAGATGAATATATAATATATAATATATTAATATGTAAGTTCCTAAATATCAGTGAGTGGTGTTTGAACACCTGAACACTTCTTTTGTTATAATGGCAGACATTCTTGTTTCTTCTTCTCACTTCACATTATGCATCTCATGCATTTCGGCATACAAAGTTACATGTTCTCCAAATCTGCCAGTAGCCTGAAACAGTAACTTAACTACTGTATGTGTCTAATGTGCAGTGTCTGTTTATTCTAGGTATTGCCTAGAATCGGCAAAACCTAGAATAAACATGGAGACACTGCCTGAAGCAAGGATCAAACCCAAAACCAGCGTACAGTTTATCAGACCCATGTGCAGGATAAATCAAAGCACTGCTTTATTAATTAAACTAAAACAAGACTTACACAGAACACTGGACAAATACAATGTGAGTAACAAAAACGTAACGATATGGGAACCTGGAAACACAACAGTGTCTGACCGAACCACATGAACAAAAAAACAATGACTGACTAAGACAGCTACAAAAGGGCTGGTATATATAGGACAAAACATTAGGGTAAATGGGGAACAGGTGACATGGCGGGAAAGTGGAACAGTAGGAATGGCGTGGCACAACACATGGGAAATACAGAGACAAAAAGCAGGCTATGGTGAAACCCCTGCCAGCTCCCCCTCTGGTGGTCTGGCAGGGAACTGTCCCAATAGCTCAGGAGTATTGGATTATTAATCTATTTCTCTCATTGTGCCAGGAACAGTGAGTGAGGAGACACAGCAACACAGCAATCTAGTGATATCATACAGAAACTCTGTGATACTTTTTCTTCAGTCTTAACAGCAGCATGGTTGCCCACAGATCTGCACTCTCAGTTGGAGGTGTGGAAATGGCTGAAAATCTATCTAGTATCTGTTTTTTATCATATTGTTGCAAAATGAACTCATCATTTTGGATTTACAGTACACTGTAGAACAATGATGGAATCGTGCTTTTATGACATTTCTTGACATCATAAAATAAATAAAGTCTCACCACCCGGAGTAGTTGAAGAAACATCCTCATTGTCTGATGATTCTGATGAAGGAGTGTCTGGAGATTTGATGTGAGCTTGTGCCATCTTTTGAACGGCTATGAAAAGAAAGGCAAACAACTAGTTATTAAATGCAAAAGAAAACTGCCCACGATATGAAGCTGTTCCATACGTTCCAGACGTACGTAGGATATTGTCTTAACAAGGACATAATTGACTTATATAATCATCCCCTAGTGAAATATTAAAAAATCTTCCATTGTCTAGACATAAACAACTGTCAGAAGTAAAGAGTTGAAAAGAAAGACTAAGTTGCATTCTAAGGATGCTAAAGATAAGATGATCAAATTGATGATCAAACTTAGCAATAGGGTAGAAAATTATATCTAAGACATCCTAGGACATCCCAGTAAGCACTTTTGGATCAATAGTGAGGAAGTGAAAGCATCACAACACCCAACCACTACCTAGACAATGCCATCCCTCAAAACCCAAGCACAAAAAAACCTTCTCTGTGCTTGAGTGTGCTTGAGAGTGGTGTAAAGGTGAAACAGACCACCAGTTTAAAAGCCCTGCAAAACTGAGGACGGCTAGAAAGAAACTAGTGTTCAAGAAGAGCCATCTGAAAGATGACATGAGAGTGAACAAGTCAAGACAGCGGTACTGTGTTTGGCCAAAATGTGCTATATTTGTGGTGCAAACATCACACAGGCTATGCTTCAATTCAAAACAATTCTACAGAAAGCATGGTGGTGGTGGTGGCATCATATTCAGGGGGAACTTAACACTGAAGGGTTGTAATGTTTTTACAGCATGAATTCACTTGATGATCATTCATTTTGGTTGACTTACAGTAAGAAAATCTAACAGGAAGTACCTCTGTAAGTGTAATTTCTAATCCAGGCAAATCAAACAACTTTAAAGTTCGTACTTTTGCAAGGCACCGGATTTATTTAACATCTTGAAATATCACAACAGTAGCTATAGATTGGTGTTTCTGATATGATAATGTCAATATAAAAAGGTCCCACTATGTTGGGCATAACACTATTTTTTATCCATTATTTCTCAAATCTATAGATATAGAATGAAATACAAAATTATTACTACAGAATGACATGTTTTTTGTTTCATATTTAAATAATAAGTTTCAGCAATAAGTTTAATAATAATAATAAACAAACTGCAAGTGCTTTAAAATAGGAATGCCTTTTGTTCGTGTGTGCTTCCATTTATTTATTTATTGCAAGATTAAAGTACATTTTGCTTCAATTTAATTTTTTTTCCTGGGCTCTGTCATCCTCACGGACTCACATGTCAAATAGAGCACCTGCACGGCCCAGTTGTGTGGACAATAAGGGCATCTGTGTGTGTGTGTGTGTGTCGGTGTGTCTTACTCCATTTTCTTATTAACAAGTCATGTATCATACTGAGTCTATCCTCGCTTTCATTTAACAAAGTCATTTTTTTTCTTTTCTCAGAGAAAGGTCACCTTGTAGAACATCATCAGGTGATGAATAAGGAACAAATATATCAGTGTGTGTGTGTGTGTGTGTGTGTGTGTTGGAGGAAATACTTTGCAGCTATATGAGAGGCCAAATATCCTCTTAAAGCAGTGTTATGATTTTTTTGTCTTTTTTAGTTAGTTCAGAATAATTTCATACGTACTTTTTCAATGAACAGTTAATTAAACCATAAATTAAATAAATACACATAAATATAATTTGTCTTACCTTTCAGCGAAGGAGGCTGATAAACGGCCGTGTCTGTATTCTTAGGCTTTGAAACTCCATTTTCAGTAACAAACATCTGAAATATAAAAGTTGAAATGAATAAAAGATGGACATTAATCAGTAATGATGTTTCTAATAATGACCATAATTAATGATTTGAAACATCACATGCATTAATCATTGTATCAATGTAAAATGTGATATAAAATGAGTTTGTTGCTTTTAATGTATGTGTTGTAGATTGTTGAATTAATTTATGGCTCCACTTCACCGGAAAGCTGGGATTCTCTTCCTCTGGAGACGGGTGATCTGTCATGCGGAAAAGCGTGGCTGGCGTCGGCCTTCGGCGCCGAATCTGATTTCAAAACACGAACACAGCAACAGTAATATAATATACAGCTGCTTTGTAATGTTGTAGATTATCAAAAATCCATAGTTGGCAAATTGTGGTATATTTAAAATCCATTCACAGGAGCATATAGTGAGAAATGTTTTAACCCATTAAACTCTATAGATCAATGTTTATATGATAAGACAAATTCCACTAAGATAATCAGCCAACCAAACTGAATGGTTTATCATTAATTTAGTATTTATTTAGAGCTTCCCACAGTCATGATCATAGCACAAGGGTTTTTTTGTTTCAGTGGTTAGAGCGTAACCTGGCACAGTTAGGCAGCTTTGTAATAAAACTCAGGCATTAAATCCATCAAATATGCATATGCACATCCTGAGTAATCCCGAAAGAATGGGCAAAATCCAATCAACATGTCTGTCCATCACGCAGAAGGATAATGGGAAATTGAAAAAAAAAAAAAAGTGTGTGATGCATTTAATCAGTGCTAAAATTTGTCCTAAATCCATAATGACGTCTTGTGTAACCGCAGTGTAGAATGAGAGAATAGAAGGATTACTCAGGCTGATATTTTACTCTCTCATGAGTTTTGACTCCAGGTGACTTTTATTTGACCTTGCCTATTGTCTCCAGACTCTAGTCCTAAAGCCTGCTGAAACAGAAAACTGTCCTGAGTGGTTTTTAATCTACCTGCATGATCAGTGACATGCTGCTTGTTTAGACGCTTGGTGTATAACTGAACGTATCTTTAGCCGCATTCAGAATAGGAACTTTTTTTTTAAAAGGACGTTTTTAATAAGATAGGTTTTCAGAGAGTTATTTTAAATCTTGTGTGTAAGATGTTGCTCCCAAGGCCACCGTCAAGGCAACTACTTATCCTTTTTATATTGATTATATAATGCGCTATTCTATGTATAATCTAACTCCAACACATTACACCACACTGACCACCATGAGTCCATTTTTAGCCACAGCTGCAGCTCACAGCTTGTAAATCCTGTTCTAACACTAACAAGGCGATAAGTAAGTAACATGCACATTGTGATAGAAAAATACCGAGTGATAAAGTGGAGTGGTTGGTTTTCTGGTGGTTGTTTTTGTATAATTGCATGTCCCAAAGTGTTTTTTTTTCTTTTATACTACAGCAATTTGCCAACCATTCCAATGACACGTTGCCCCTTTTTATCAATTATTTACTTAAATCTCACACCATCATGTAGACCAGGATCAAAGACCACATTAAGTTTTTAACACACAGCTGGTGTGGATTGAAACGAGTAAACAAATGCGTAAAATCTAGTTAAAATACAAAAGCAGACGTCCCACATGCTGCGGTTTTATTTAAAATCCCAGTCTACAAAGCTCTCACGACTCACATCAAACTATACAGCAAAAAGTCTCCGTACAGTATGATATTCATTTTACATCAACAAAAATAGACACTGATGTACCGTGTGCATGTGTGTGTGTGTGTGTGTGTGTGTGCATGATTCACATCACTGTAGGCAGTTGTAGTGGTGGGAGATTTTAAGTACATCTTGTGCTTTGCAGTAAAATAAAAATTAAAAGTCCACTCAACTTTTTATCCCAGTAAAACAACTCCTAAGATTAATAGTCAGATCAGTAATAATGAAAATTATTAGTCATGGGGATTAGTAACAATGGTGATTAGCATTAAAAAGGGATTAGTGGTTAAGTGGATTGGTAGTAATTTGGGATTAGTTTCAATCGAGATGAATAGTAGTCAGGATCTGTGGTAAGTTAGGATTGGTGGTAAGCAGGATTGGTCACAGTGAAAATGGAAATAATGAGGAATAGCAGTAATGGGGATTATTACTAGTGATTATTTGTAATTAGGATTAATAATAATAAGGATTAGTTGCCTTATGAATTGGCAATGATCATATCACAGTAGTCACAGTATATAAGCAACTAGCAATCAGAATTCATGGTCATTAAAATGAGTAGAAATGGGGATTAGTAGTAAATACAGGTAATGGGAATTTGAAGTAATGGGAATTAGCAATAATGATGATTAGTAGCAATGGAGATCAGTAACAATGGGGGTGAGCAGTAATGATAACTGTTAAGAAGATAGTTGTAATGAGGGTAAACTAGAGTAGTAATAAGTATTTGTGATTAGTAGCAATGGAGATATGGCAGCAATCATAATTACTGCAGTAGTAGTAGTGTATTAGATACAAGTCATCAATATCTAATATAGTACCTAATTACTAATCATCATTAGTACAGTACCTAATTACTAACTATCGCTTCTATAAAATTACTACTATATTAGTACTATATTAGTAGTAATGTGAATTAGCAGTAAGGAGGATTTGTGATTAGTAGCAAAGGAGATCAAATGAAGAGTAATGAGCATTAATGGTAATGAAGATAGTGGTAATTAGGATTGAAGATAGTAGGATTTGTATTTGTGGAGATGAGGATCAGGATAATCAGGACTGATAACAGTGGGGATTACTAGTAAAGAATTAGTAGCATTGAGGATTATAGATAATAGAGATTAGTAATAATGAGATAAAAGTAAAGAGTATTAACAGTACTGAGGATTACTGGTAATTAGTTATACTGAGGATTGAAAGTACTCTGGATTAGTATTATTGGGGGATTGGTACTTAGGATTGTTCTCAAGGTGTCAGGCATGCATTTCCGGGTTCCGTGTTGCCACTTCCGGTTCCGGGACGCAACTTCCGGTTTCGCACTCTCCTTTCCAGTTTCCGCCATTTTATGCTCGTCAGTCCTATATAAGCCAGCGGGCAGTCCATGCTCCTTGCCAGATGGTCTTTCAGTCAGCCTTGAGCTTCTGAGACGTCATCCTGCCGTTTTCTTCGGTTCCTGTCTGCCTGGTTTGTCTCTGCCTTGCTTCTATCACTGACTCTGCTTGCTCTGTGTTTAACCTGTTCTCTGGATTTGGATTATTGGACTGTATGCTGTTAATGACTCTGCCTGTCCTATGTTTAACCTGTTCTCTGGTTTTGGATTATTGGACTGTATGCGGTTGTTTCTTTTACTGATTCTACCAGCCTGCTGTATCCTGGGTTTTTTTTCAGTTTTTTCTATTGGTGTTGTCTGAGAACTCTGGTGTTGTCTGAGAACCTGCCATCCCTGACAGTACCATCTGGCCAACATGGACCCAGCAGAGCCACAGAACATGCAGACCCTTCTAAGCTCCTTGTCTGAGACCTCCACCTCTCACGAACGTCGTCTCCAGGATCTCGCCTCGGCTACACACGAACTGATCCGTCGCATGAATCAGCTTTCAGTCACTCCACCCTCTTCAGCTCCCTCGGCAACAACGACACCCACGAGCTCACCAAGTCATCTTCAAGAGCCACACCTGCCTCACCCCAAACGCTTCTCCGGTGTACCAGGACTATGCCGCGCATTTCTGATGCAATGCTTCAGTGATCTTCAAACTTCAGCCCTCTTCCTTCCCATCAGACCGCTCCAAGGTAGCATATGTCATCTCCCTGTTGTCAGGCAAGGCCAAGCTCTGGGCGACCGCCGAGTGGGAATGTCAGTCTGAACTCTGCTCCTCCTTTGAGTCTTTTTCCGACGAACTCCGCAAGGTCTTTGACACCTCTGCTCCCCAGCAGGATGCTGCACGCTCCCTCTTTGAAGCATCACAAGGGAGCCTAACCGTGGCGGAATATGCGGTGGATTTTCGCACAGCTGCCATCGACACTCTACGATGCCTTCTATTGGGGGCTGGCTTCTGAAATTAAGGATGAGCTCGCTGCCCGGGAGCTACCAGCCGACCTCGACAGCCTGATCACCCTGGCTACCCGCATCGATCGACGCATTCGGGAAGGCCAAACTGAAAGGTCAGCCCGACGTCTTGGACGACCCAACTACCGACCCACTGTCTCTCACTCCCCACCTTCTCCTACCCTCCCTGTCTCTGCATCCAGGAGCTTTCCTCTCACCCACGCCATGGAGATCGGTCGTCGTCACTTATCCCCTGCTGAGAAGGACAGGCGTCGGGCCTCAGGACTATGCCTGTACTGTGGAGAGGCTGGACATTTTGCCGCTTCCTGCCCAGCAAAAGGCCGGGCTCGTTGCTGAAAGAGGGGCCAGCGGCAAGTCTACAACCATCAGTCCCTTCCAAGCCACTGCTCAAGATCTGCATCTCAGTTGACCAGCAGGGCTACAACCTATCTGCCTTTGTGGACTCTGGGGCTGACTCTGAATTTATGGACCAAGACCTGACTAAACAACTAGGCCTTGAGATGGTGCCTCTGTTCTCGCCCCTCCAAGTTCGAGCCTTGGACGGCCACGTCCTCCATCATGCCTCCCAACGCACTAAACCCTTGCTTGTCACCATCTCTGAACATCACCAAGAATGGATGTCCTTTCTTCTGATCCCTTCACCATTCGCCCCTGTTATGTTGGGCTTTCCATGGCTCCGGAAGCACAATCCTCACGTGGACTGGACCAGCGGCCGTATTCTGGATTGGGGCACCTACTGCCTAGCCCATTGCCTAGGATCTGTATCTCCGACCAAGGTGTCTGACATGGACGAACCACCTCCTGACCTCAGCTCAGTACCCTCCGATTATCATGACCTGGGAATGGCATTCAGCAAGGCCAGAGCCTCCTCTTTACCCCCTCATCGTCCATATGACTGTGCTATTGACCTCCTGCCTGGCACTACCCCTCCTCGGGGTCGGCTCTACCAGCTTTTGGGACCCGAAAGAGAGGCTATGACTCAATATATCCAAGATTCCCTCGCGGCCGGGATCATTCGTCTGTCTTCCTCACCTGCTGGGGCTGGGTTCTTCTTTGTAGGGAAGAAGGATGGGTCCCTGCGTCCATGCATCGACTACCGTGGGCTCAATGCCATTACTATCAAGAACCGTTACCCATTACCCCTCATGTCTACTGCTTTCGAACTCCTTCAGGGGGCCACTGTCTTCACCAAACTCGATCTCCGCAACGCCTTTCAGCTGGTGTGCATTCGAGAGGGTGACAAATGGAAGACTGCCTTTAACACCCCAACAGGCCATTATGAATATCTGGTAATGCCGTTCGGGCTCACTAATGCCCCTGCTGTATTGCAAGCCCTGGTCAACGACATCCTCCTGGACTACCTAAACCAGTTTGTCTTTGTGTACTTGGATGACATCCTCATCTTCTCCCGCTCCCTAGAGGAGCATGTTCACCATGTCCGGTCGGTGCTCCGTCGCTTGCTTCAGAACCGTCTGTATGTGAAAGCACATCCTGGTCATCCAACCTCATTTGGGTCGAATATGCCCACAACTCTCTTCCCTCTGCAGCCACAGGCCTCTCCCCTTTCCAGGCCGCTTATGGCTATCAACCACCTCTGTTCTCCTCCCAAGAATTAGAGGCCTCGGTTCCCTCTGCCCTCACTCTGGTTAAACGGTGTCGACGGGTCTGGAGGAGGACCCGCTTAGTGCTTCTCCGTTCATCCAAAAGCTATGCTCGGTGGGCCAATCGTAAGTGCCACCCGGTGCCCCCCTACCATGTTGGCCAACGTGTTTGGCTGTCCACTCGGGATCTGCCCCTGAAAATCGCCTGTCGGAAGCTCGCTCCTCGCTTTGTTGGTCCGTTCCCGATCTCTAAAGTGCTCAATCCAGTATATGTCCGACTCAAGCTTCCCCGGGCCCTTCGCATCCACCCTACGTTCCATGTCTCCAGACTCAAGCCTGTCCGAGCCTGTTCACTAGCGCACTTCCAGTGCGACCGCTGCCCTACCCCTGGTCGGAGTCTCGCCGCTTGATGGTGCCCACTGATGCTGTGGATGGATCTGTGTGGACCAGGAGACAGCCATGGACAGAGCCACTTGGGGACTTTCACACCATCACAGATATGCCATTTCATCTGTCAGCCCATGACAGCAAAGAACTAGTGTTTATAATGACCTTAGAAACTACAATGACCTAATAGTTCCTCATGGGTCATTGATTGCTGTTGTAGAAAGGACATTAATCAGCTACAGTTACATTATTTTCTGTTTAGTGTCACCCAAATGAGGATGGGTTCCCTTCTGAACCTGGTTCCTCTCAAGGTTTCTTCCTTTCCATCCCAGGGAGTTTTTCCTTGCCACCGTTGCCACAGGCTTGCTCATTAGGGATAAAATAGTCTAATTATAGAATTTAATAATTTATTCTTATTTCTAGATAATTAGTTATTTTTTATTTTTTATTATTATTTTTCATTTTCCCCTCCCCTTTCTCTGTTTTCTTCTTTTGTAAAGCTGCTTTGAGACAATGTTCATTTTAAAAGGCGCTATACAAAATAAACTGAATTGAATAGAAAATCCTGCTGTCATCTTTCTGTGTGAATGTGTGTATACAGTGTGGACAGTGTGTATATACAGTATGTATGTACATGTGTAAATACATTAGAGACGGTACAGTGATTATTTATTCTGTTTATACTCCTTATCAAATTACATAGAAAACTAGTTACATCAAATTACATAGAAAACCTGAGTCACAACAGATTCCAAATTCCGTATAAGTCGGGGAGGAGCAGCATTAACATCACATTACCAAAACACCCTCGCTAAGATATCAGCATTCAGGGTACAACATTCTAATTTGAAGAAACATGTAGATGTTCCTGCTAAGTGTTTATATATGAAATGTTGTACTGTTGCAGGATCCGTGTTCATTCTTTCTGAAGAGAAAGAGCCATAAAAGGAAATGTGAATTACGTGGTATGGGTTACATGAGGAAAATTACAGAATATTACAGTGGTACCAAACATGTGGCCCACAGAACAGAATTATTCAATATGATTTGATAATTATT
Source organism: Hemibagrus wyckioides (assembly GCF_019097595.1). NCBI lineage: Eukaryota > Metazoa > Chordata > Actinopteri > Siluriformes > Bagridae > Hemibagrus > Hemibagrus wyckioides. Next base: position 22,330,514 of record NC_080722.1, on the reverse strand, counting down.
CAGGTCTCCAAAATGATTTAAAAGGCTTGTGCTGTTTAATGTTGCTCTGTGTTTTATATAGCTGCAGGGTCCTGGAGGAACACTATTTAATTTCACTGTGTATGGCAGCAGCTATATATGGACAGAATGACAGTAAATGCCTCTTGACTTAAACCCTCTTGGGGAATGTATTTAAATGGAAGAATTCTGAGCTGGTCTTATGTCAATACGATTTTTTAACTCTCTCAATTACCTCTACTTAGAACTATTTTTTTGTATTTACCTGAGTATGATTTTTCACCCCTGTGTATAAGGTGCATTATGTAGTGTCTACGTGTCATTAGTTTTAAAATTAATTTTATCATTTTCTCCATTTATATGCAAAGTCCAGTCTATGTTCTGTTCATTTGGGACTTTTGACTAGTTTCCTTGGTCACCAGAGAGAAACATGCTGAGCCAAGTTTCCTGAAAGCATTCGTTAATCACACTGAACACACAGTATCTCTACACCATTTAAGATCATCTTAACTTTAAATGCTTTTGGGCAATTGGGACTTGAACTCATTAGTATTAAACGTGACATTTGAGACCGCTGAAAGTACATGTTATGTTCGACCCCAAACAACATTTCAGTTTGAAATCCACCACCCAGGGGGGCGAAGGCTCTCTCACACTCCAGCCTTCTTTTATAGGCATCCTCTTCAGCTAGGCCTATTTATATGGTAATGCTCCTTTTTGTTAAGCTCTCTCTCTCCTTCTCTCTCTCTCTCTATCACACACTCACACACACACACATGCACATATACCCGTAATGTGGTGTGTGGGACACTTAGCAGCTTAACAAAGCCATTAAAATTCACAGAACATCCACTTTGAAACAAAACTCAGGTCTTCCCCCCGTCCACTTGAACTGGTCATCTATTCATGTTGAAATGAGTCACGAATCACAGTTTTAGTCCATATGCTTATTTTTAGTTTCTTTCATCATTATCATATGTGTCTAATCTCACACACACACACACACACACACTCTTCTGCAGTTCACATTTTCTAACTACAGCTTTTTTCATTACGTAATCACTCAAGCCTTCTCTATCCTCCACTCATCCACCTTTTTCTCTCTTTTCATATCCTCCAGCCTATAATCCCTCCCTCCATTCCTCTCTTTCTCAGCTCCTCCACTTATTTTCTCTTCCTCTCCTCCTCTCCCGGCTAATTGGGTTGTAACGTGACACAGCACCTGACGCTGAACTAGTTTCTCACCACACACACACACATTACATAATCTGTTGCCAGGCAGATTGACGCATAATCCTAGTGATGGAGTTCAGTGAGTTTAGTGTATAATAAAAATAGGTTTTTAATAACTAAACATCAGTCATATTCTGTTTTATCATTTAGTGCTGTGGAACGTCTAGAACACTTAACACACTTAGTTTCTGTTATCACTTATTGAACGTTACAAAGCGCTGACACTGGAGACTCCTTCCATAAATGATAAAGCAATGTCTTTTTAAAACTTTACCATAGCATCGATTTTATTTTACACAGTTATTATTATTACTAGATTCTGTGGGTGTCCACCCTACAAGTGCTTGTGAATGAGCTGTTACTATAGAAACAATGTCATTAAAATGAGCACATGGTTTACAGCCAGAGCTACTGTCAGAGGACGGCTGATTTAGAAAAATAATTATCACCTTCAGTCTTGTGGTACAAATTGTTAAAAATAAATTATTGAATATTTAAAGGATGCTGTACATATAATATTCTGATATAATGATACATTGATAGTTATATACATTCAGCTGAATAAAATATTATCATCTAAATGATTCCATTTAATATTAACATTGAACTGAAAACCAAAATGATTTCAGCCAGTTGATATTTCATGCCACATCACAGTGTGGTTCCAATTCCATTTTGATGCACAATGACAAAATATGACAATAAATACAGTACTACTGGCTCCAAACCACAAGCTAGCTGCTGCAGTCTCATTCCTGTGAGGATTTTCTCTAACTCTACACTACCAGTCAAAAGTTTGGACACACCTTTTAATTCAATGTTTTTTGTTTAGGGATTTATTTTCTACATTCTACAGCAATACTGGAGATTTCAAAACTATGAAATAACAGACATGGAGTTAAGTAATCCATATGTAATGACAACAAAAAACAGTCAGTTGTTATTTTAAGACATGAAGGTCAGGTGTTCTGGAATAGTTCTTGCAAGAACAGTATTGTCAAGTGCATTTGCAAAACCCATCAAGCACCATGATGAAACTGGCTCACATGAAGACCATCCCAGGAAAATAAGACCAAAACTTACCTCTGCTGCAGAGAAGTTCATTTAGAGTTACCAGCCTCAGAAATCACCAATTAACAGGACCTTAGATTAGAGCCGTTATGAAGGCTTTACAGAGCATCAGTAGCAGACATATCTCAATATCAGCTGTTCAAAGGACATTATTGTGTATTTCGGCTGCCTTCAGTATTGTTTTACAATGTAGAAAGAAATAAACATCAGGAAAGACCATGGAATTAGAAGGTGTGTCCAAACTTTTGACTGGTAGTGTATACATTTAAGAATCTATACTTTTTTTTTTTTTTTTTTTTTTTTACAAAAACTATCTTTTAACCCCTTAAACTGCTAAGGCCTATGTACACACATATCTTATCCACACCACACATGTACCTACACACACTTCCTATAAAAGTTACTAATTATTACTGAAATATATGCTTTAAAGACATTTAACTGGTGGCCAGGGTTGTTGCTCATCCCTAACATCTGACTGTCCAGCCCTGATGCCACTCCACAATGTATTTAACATTACTGCTTTAGTCACAACAAAAGATTATTCATTGTTTTTTTATCATCTGATTAACTGCTTGTAAACTGCAAGTTGATACAAACTGATCACAATACTGTAAAAGTTCTGAATGTGTTAGAGTCAGCACAAGGGTCAGCGTTAACATGAGAGCACCAAGGCACAGAGTTAACACCCCTGCTGACCAGCTACCAGCTGACAAATTCGAAGTAAGAACTGGTAAGGAATGAAACTGTTTCTGAATTACAGCTACATTCGTTTTCTCCACCCTTTGCTAATTCCCACCCACTAATCAGGGAGGGTAGAGCAAAAACATGACTCTTCTGATATACACAATTTTTTTTTGGACTTTTGCATAAGGCAGCATAGCACACTCAGAGGAAAGCACTACCTGCCCTCTTCCGCATACAGATGATCCTGATTGGCTCATGTCAGTGATTGACAGGAGAATGAGAGCATGACATCCCTCCCACCCTGACTACAAATTTGTGTCTAGAACTTCCTCTAGTGTCCCACTGGGACACACATTGTTGAACTACTTTCTAGCCAAGTTATTTTTTAAGAAAATGACACAAAGGTATGGAAATCAGCATGTTAATCGCTAAATCAGGAAGATAGTGAACATCTTTGTCATAGATGGTCAGCCTGTGCTTGTGGAATTTGTGGATCAGAGATGAGCAGCAGGGTTAGTACGAGGGGCAGAGGTGATATGAGGGACAGGAGTTGTGGCCAATATATGTGACTTGCTTTGTTTAAATTTGTCAGGTGAATCTATATGAAACAACATGGCTTTGATTTTGCTCACTATGGAAACTATAGTATGATTCTGGATTGAATTCACTACTTAATAACTACCAGTGAATTGATTAAACAGATTAAGTCATTTACTTCAATTAATCAGCATCAGAATTTTTTGACAAAGGTTATACACGGTATTGATATACAACATGATCAAGAGCAGCTTTTGGTGAATTGAATTATTATTATTTTTAATTAATGGAATTAAAACATTCTAATTTCATTGAAATAAAATGCTAATATACAGGCACTATATTTTTTTAAAGAGGTTCTCGGATATGAAGAATCACGATCCACGAGCCCAGTGGAATTAACACACATTTTCACTCACACAAGCGAATCTGCTGCTATTTTTATCCACACCGCGCCAGTTATAGTGGCAAGTGCTGTGCTCTTTATATATATATAACAGAAAATGTGCTTTCTGATTCTTTTCACATCACAACATTCCCATGTTTGCATATCAGAATTCCAGACTTAGTGTATTTAAAAGCATATAACTAACACTCTGTTTTTCTTACCATCTCCACTTGTCTGGGGTCGAGCTGAATCGGACCTGCGGAGGGAACCGAAAACTGGATCTTCCTCCCTTCTTTTATCTCTCCCTCCATCTCAGATGGTTTAAAAAACAGATCTGGTTATTTTCCCCTTTCCACAAAACCAGACTTTCAATGACGTCCTCAGGTCAGAAAGCTACTTTAGTCCCGCGTCTCTTCTGCACTTTGCTTATTATTTACAACCGCACAGCTAGGTTCCTGTCCGTGTTTTCAATGAGACCTCGCTTCCTCTCGCTCTGACACACTCCAGGTTGTGGAGTATTATGTCTTTCACTCCCAGAGAGAGAGAGAGAGAGAGAGAGAGAGAGAGAAGGGCGGGAATAAAGAGATGCTGGGAGAGAGGGGAAAAAATGGAAAATGGGACGGTGACAGCAAGAGAACCCAAAAGAAGGAGAGAGACAAACAAGGATGGATGGAGGTGAAAAGAGAGAGGGAGGGGTGCCAAATTGAGATAAAAGAATAATAAAGAAGTAACAAAAAAGGAGTGGAAAGAGAGAGAAAGAGACTGGGACTGATAATAAGATGCTGACGATTGTCTCTCACAACATCCTAGACGTCTTCACAAAGAAGAGGCGGGGTTGTGTGTGTGTGTGTATGGTTGGTGGCAGGGGGCGTGTTTAAATATCTTGGTGTGGACTAAATGTCCCCACAAGTACAGGACTATTCATATAGGACATTTGCCTGCTTTATTTAACACACTGATCTTTTGAAATGAAACTCCTGAAAAAATGCTGGTGTTTCAAATATCTCCTAGTTTATGAACCTCATACTGCCTTCCAAATCTCTTTGTTTGCTAAAGATGTTGAAAACATTGGTCCAGTTTCATTTGTGTAATTATGCTAAAATGTTTACTACCTTATGTCTCAAAATAATTGTTGGTCTTATTGTCCTTTGCGGACCTTTTAGTGAGTTATGAATGCGGCAAATTAATGTTACATAACACAGAAATCTGTCACTCTATAACCTCTATACAGATCAGAAATCTATAACCTCAACCTCAAAGAAAACCTTTTATCTCTTTTAGTTTATTTTAAGCTTTCTTTGTGGGAACTGCTAAATCTCTCCACAAGGTCAAACCTGTCAGATATTCCTATCCATATGGGGACATTTGGTATAATAAACACACACACACACATCTGTGGGGCTCCTCTTTCACTGACGTGACATGCTGCACTACCCCTATGCATTCATCATCATAATAATAATGAATACAGTATGGCTGCAAACCTGAGTGAAAATGAACTTACAAACACTATACACACAGGGAGCAAACACAAAGAAAGTGGCTCTCTTTCATCCTGTGTCTGTTCATTAAGGAAAACAGGAACTGCATCACAAATCTAACATCAAAGCTAAAATAAATATCTCAGGCATATTTTAAACACTGCAGTATGTCCACCACACTGTACTGTATGAAGGCCATCATACAGCGCTATACTTGCACTCGCTCTCTCTCTTTCTCTCTTTGATCCAGGAGAAAAATAAAGGAAAAATCTTTACTGACATTTAAACCAAAATGTCAGCAATCGCAAAGGTTCATTCTGAACACACTGTGAGCATGTCTGCAACAAACAAAGCACACAAAACAATGTAAGGATTTTTTAATGCCGTTGTGTTTCATAGAAATGGATTTTTCAGTTTGGCAAAGTCTCAGCTCCATGCTTGTCATGTTGTGTGTGTGTTCTGTCTAGCCCTTTGTTTAGGTGTAGTCCAGGTGCTGTGCTGTGTTTTTATTTATATATCACCTTTCACACATGCTTCATAATGTGAATACAAAGCAGAGAATTAATAAAACAAGTGAAAAGGAAGGCAACCTGTCTGTGCCTTGATAAGCAATAGTACTAGTTATTTACTTTAAAAAAAACTGTAAGTAAAATAGATATAAAAAAACATTAATGACACAGGCACTGAATTTGTATATCATTTCAATGAAGAAAAGCTTATTTTTATTATTTAAATATTTTTTTAATAATCATATCATATTTTATTATCCAATATAAAACTGTAAAAGATCACTGTTCATTTTGTGTAGTGCAGTTCCCACTTTGTGAGAGAAAGGATAATTTGTATGCACACAAACGTACCGAATAAAAATATGAAGGGTGTGGTCAGAAAGCACCTGCTGATCAGAATGGGAAAGATGTTTTTTTTTGCTGATTTGCAGTTTGTTTCACTAGGGGAAGGTGAAAGTGGATCTGAGTTCCCATATCCTACATGTTCCTCACCGTGTTGTTGTGGTGAACTTTTATCCAGTTTAAAACGAGCGCTACACCATCAGCTACAGACCCAAAATAACAGATTCAAGCCAAAAAGACTCAAAAGTAGTATTTCCAAATGGTTCTGATCAACTAATGAAGGCTTCTGAACTGTTCCTCTCAGTTTCCTCTCACTGAATAACTGAACCTGTGCTTATTCTGCAGCATTATCTGGCATTAAATGTCATTTTATTTAAGTTAAATGTTCAGCATAACAAGATTTTTTCCTGCTGCACTACTCCAAGCCAAACAGAATGATAAAAAACTATGAAAAAATCTCCTATTTGTGTCAAACCATTGAGCTACAAACCAGAGTGTCATGAAATAAAACTCCTGGAAGTATGTGAAAATAATATATTCATGAACATTAGCAATTAAAACCTAAATTGATTTTTAAAGAAAAAAAAATGGCTAAATGATTAAAACTAGGCTTGGTATATTGTTATTACGAAGAACTGAGGGCATGAAGCCTTTATTATCATCACACATACATTACAGCACAGTGGAATTCTTTTCTTCGCATATCCCAGCTGAGGAAGTTGGGGTCAGAGCACAGGGGCAGCTATGATATAGCACCCCTGGAGCAGGGAGGGTTAAGGGCCTTGCTCATTTGCCCTACAGTGGAGCTTGATGGTGCTGGAGCTTGAATCCTGATCCTCCAAGCAACAACCCAGAGCCTTAACCACTTGAGCCACCACTGCTCCTTGTTATTGTATAACGGACTGAATGTATACAGAAATAATTTGCATTTGAATTTTCCCAAATTTCATTGTGCTCTGTGCAGTGATCCAACAATCTGAGAAATCATTAAAGTCGAGATCCCCGGTTAATTATCACTGTAGGTCACTAAACAGGAAGTTTTAAACAGGCAATTTTATAACTGTTGATTTTGCATATGGTTTAAACACAGACAAACAGGAAAGGTCAGTCTGTATTACAGCATTTCATATAAATAAAATGGCATGTATGGTAATATTGTTAAGTAAATTAGTGTTATATGATCGGGGACAGAGTCAGGGTGGTGGGGACGCCTGAACTTGAACCATACACCATGATATGGATGTACTGAACTGCTTCAATTGGAAAAAAAAGGCATAGCATTATTATAACATCATATAATTAGCAGACAATTTATAATATAATAGCAAACTTCTCTGTGACTTTTGTGCATTAATTATCTCACTGTACGAATATCAATTATTAATAATTGTAAGTATTTAAAAATGTTTTCCATATTCTTACAAATAGTGTAGATTTTTTCTACTTTTCTATTTTTTTCTGTTAAAAATAGCTGTTGCCAGACTCACCTTAAATGTGCAACCAACCTTTTTTTTTTAAGTGAGAAACGAACAGAAACATTACAGGATGCATAATTATGTACACTCTTTTATAACTACACATGTGATATGAGCAGATTGAACTAATCACTGTTCAGAGGTAATCATCAAACACGTGTCATCAGTGAGATGATTCTGATTCACTCCGAAACATTAGATGTACCATGGAACACTGTGATAGCCATCATCTGCAAGTGGAGAAAATGGGGCACCACAGTGACATTACCTTAAATATCTTACCAGAGAGGCTGGCAAGAGACCTACAATGTCATCAGTCGTAAAGGAGCTGTATGAATAGGCTACTTGCCCATGACAACAATCATCTTGTATTCTCTTGGGCTGTGGGGTACAGTGGATAGATTGAACCTGTTTACATCCAAAGTAATCATTTAAAAAAAAAAAAACAATGAACGATCTAATGAATCCAAGATAGGAACACCATACCCATGGTGAAGCCTGGTGCTGAAGGCTTCATGTTATGGGGCTGCGCTTCTCTTCAGCTGAGACTGAAGCTTTCATCAAGATAGAGGGAATCATGGAGAAATGAACAATCTACTCCGTTTTGGCAAAATCTGCAGCCCATTTTGGTAGATCTGAGGCATTTTTGCAGGAAAGAATGGGAAAAAAACTGTGTAGAAAAATGGCTAAAAAAATGTAATGTTGTTTATTGAGTTATTGCCAGGTTATTGTATAGAAAAGGAACTGACATGAAGTTTTTTCATATTATAAGACAATTTGCTTGTCACAATTTAATAAAAAGTATATGGATACCACTCCAACTAGAACAAGTGACCACCCAGAGTAAAGAGGATGTTTGTTGGAGGTTCTACCAGCTATAAAATATAATGGTTCACTCAAATATCAGTACTTATTACTGTTTGATCTACAGATTTTTCACTGTGATTCCTGTGGGATGTATTTGGGACAACTTGTTCTGTGTGACACGGCACAGTGATGTGGCCATGGGGAGATGATCAGCAGCAATTAACCGTTTGTGTTTTTCTTTAGGTGGAGTGTGTTTGTCTCTTATTTTGACTTGAATAAAAATCAGAATTAATTACTGTAATAAGTAATTAATGGAGACAACCAAGCCTTTCAAAAGGGTTCAGTATTAACGTGTTAGTCTTTTGTTGTTAGCGAATCAATATTGTTTTTATATTGGACCATTCTCAACGAGTCTCATTCAGTTAACAGACAGGTATTGATTAATGTGGAATCAAGCGAAATATCTCAAGATGAAAAAACATTTGGTTATATTTTTCAAAAATACCCTTTCACAAGGGTTCAGATGAAGAAAAGAAAAGAATCAAGGAGCTTGGAGCAGATCGACCCAATCTGCAAATTCAGCAGCAGTCACGTGATGGAGGTGGAGCTTCCACTCTGTGCTTTTCCAGCACTTCTTATTGAATGCATTGGCCATGCTGTCAGTGGAAAAGAGACTGATATGACTGTCTGTACCAGAAGGTCTTTGAAAAATTTGCAAGCCAGAAAGAAAGGAGAGAAAATTTTATTTTCAAATATTGCCACTGGCCTGTGATTAGACAACTTTCCAGTGTGTGTGTGTGTGTGTGTGTGTGTGTGTGTGTATTTAATGATTACTGATAATAAACCCACATTGAACTCAAATTCACTGATTCATAGATGATTTATTGCATGCTTTAACAGTTGACTTTAACAGTAACATTTTCAATATTTTATCTTAGCAGTAATGATACATAATCACATGATAAATGGCTATTGACAGTCCTGCATTACTAACAGTTTGATTTTATGTTTGTTTGTGCCCCCCAAACATTTTTAGCACCATTTTATTTGATTATTACTTAACATGCATTATTTAGCAAACACAAAGCTTTAGATAAATCCATTCCAACAGAGTGAAGAAAATAAGTAACAGAATAAGCTTTGCATGGGATTATATGCAGAACAATTTAATGCTGTTATATGCAAAATAATAATAATATCTTTATAATAAACAATATATTGAAGGCCAGTTCTTTGCTTATTGAGATTTTCTCATGACAATCTTCTAAGATTTGCCTTTCTTGCAAACTGCTGCCACTTGTCCTGCAGGATCTCTCTAAACCTGTCTGTCATTAGGACATAAAACACAGGGTTTATAGCGCTGTGAGCAAATGCAATTGGCCGTGTTATTATGTATGCCGCCTCAATGTAGTCCTGTGTGCACTGCAACAGTCCAAATTCAGGAAGCCGTGATGCGAGACGTACGTTCCTCATCAAGTGAAACGGCATGTAGAGCACCAAGAACAAGATCGTTGCACACTTCAAAATGCTCACTGGCCTTTGGAAGGACGTCCCAAGCACTTCCTCTCTGTTCTTGAGCAGAGAAACCATCCTACTTGAAAACAGATACAAGGTCAGCAGCGGCAGCACATATGCTATGGTGGTGAGCCACAAGCTGTAGGTCAGAACCGGGGTGGTCTGGGACAGGCTTGAAAAATCATTACACTTGGACCAGTTGGTTTCCTTTAGGTCAATGATTATGAAGGAGAAGTAAGGAATAAGTTCAAGTATCACCCAGATCCAATTAAGGAAACTGACGAGCAACGAGGCCTTCCAAGTCAACAGGAAGCGGTCTCTCTGTGGATACCACATCAGTAATGATCGGTCCACACCCACCCACACCATGAAGAGGATACTGGAATACAGGTTAATATGGAGAATGTAGCGAACAATCACACAAGCAACAGGGGGGAGATTCTTGCTGTGTGAGTAGTTGTAGCTCAGCAGTGGTAAAGTGCACAGGCAGATGAGGTCAGAAATCGCCAGATTAAACATGTACACATTTGTAGATTGCCAAGAAGGCAGGCAGAACACATAGCCCAGGATAACAAATAAGTTACCTAGGAAGCCAATGGCAAACACCACAGCATACATTGGAGAAAGGTAATGTATCAGCAGTAGCTTGGGGATATCTGAACAGTTGGACTCCTGTAGTTAAAAAAAAACACACATATAATTATATAATATAGTTAGAAAATCGATGTGTTTTGAGGTTGTTTACATACAGGATATCATTTTAAAGCAGATACTGTACTGTATATACTATACTATACTATACTATACTGTAAATACATATCATTGTATGAATCTGACTTACAACAAGTGTGACAAGTTAATAAGATTATTTGTAGCACGAAAATTACGTGAAACATTTGTAATACGAATCCAGTTAACTGATTGCATTTGCATTAGGCTTTTCCTTGGCTTTAGGTAATAATTTAGCATGACAGGTACAATTTGTAGAATTTTTTTTTTTTACAAGGAGTACCATCAACAGCATCACCACCTGTGGAATCACACCCACTTTTGGAAGCTGCTCCGCTCAGGTCCTTCAGTGAATGGTTAGACCTGCTCAAACTCTCATAGGAACAGCCTACCCATCACTGGAGGACATTTAACATTATGGGTCACCAGGAGTGTAATATCACAATATCACCAGCCCAACCCCAAACACAGCTTGTTTACAACCATATCATTAAGTGGATGCAGGAGTGTAGAGAGAACCACAAGGCCATTAGGTTTGTCAGTGACTCTCATGCACCATCTCATAGAGATCACCTCTTTCACTGTAAATGCTCACTTCCATTGTTTTTATTATTGCATTACAGTCAATCTACCTCACGTAGGCCCTATTTATCATATCATACTATCATACCACCTTGCAATACAATTTCCAAGCAGCTTACAACATTCTGTACAGTATTGATGGTTATTGGCAGGAATTCTTATTGTGCATTGTGACAATAAACTCTTATGTCTATCTATAAAATTAAATTAAATTAAAATTTAAACCCTGGCTTGATTTTGCAGCGGGATACAAACATGTTTTAGAGCAAAATTGTCAACCATCTTTCTGACAAGATATAGCAGATGATTCATACAACAACTTAAATATATATATAGTGTAACATACTGTTTGGGAGCAATTACTTAAGCTATTTGTCAGATCCTGAGGGATCCACTGGGTGGAGGAGAGAGATGGATAGAGTTATATGAGATTATGAATTTGAATTTATACAGATGAACACCATTTTATCTAAATGCCCTTTAACAGTCAACAACAATGGACATTGTCTCGAGGCAGCTTTACAGAAATATAGAAATTCTGGGTATACTTAGAAAGTATAAATTTAAATTTACATTTATCTCTGATGAGCAAGCCTGAAGAAAGAGGAAGTCAACAAAAAACTCCCTGAGATGATATGAGGAAGAAAGCAGACTCAAATGGAAACCCATGCTCATCTGGGTGACAATGGAGAGTGTGATGACAAACAAGGTCCTTTCTGCAATTGAATATAGTCAAGTAAAAATGTGTAACTAGGAGCTTATGAGCAATATACAAGTTTGAGCCTAAATGTGATTTTTAAATAGTAACTTAAGTTTAAACTTTATCATTTTTTCTATCTATCTGTAAAGCTGCTTTGAGACATTGTGCATTGTTGAAAGTGCTATATAAATAAATAGAATTGAATTAAAATCGAATTGAAATCATTGTAGATTTTAACACTAGCTAAGTCATCAAATGACTGCTTGATCAAATGAGCGCAAAACTGACTGCTGCAACAGCAATTCAACATCACCACCATTGTCTCCGGGTACTACGCTAGTTATTTTTCTAACTTCTGAGATAAGAACCTAACATGTGGTGATGCGGATGCCGTTTAATTTTTGATCCAGATGGCGCTGTTCCTTCAGACCACTGGAGAACTTCCAGACACTTCCTAGGCTTTATGTGCTATCCCTGGTCACAGAGCTGATGGATGCAAGAAAGCACACATTCAGTGCTTAGAGTCAAAGAATATTCTACACCACGCCTGTAGCTGATGATTACTGTACAGCAACATTAAAAATGCTACAACGTTTTTGTGCCAAGATTTTATGTGGTGGAGGAGCAATATTTATTCCCCCAGCATAGCCAGTAACCTGGAGAAAGTACAGACCAGTACTGAGTGAGCTATGGGCAGCAAATCTGGTGCAATAGGGAAAAAAATGTTACTTGAAGGCAAAGACGAATTCAGCTAACATTAGAGAGCAGGTTCTCTTAGATGAGCCTTTTGACTTTAAACAAAGCCATGATTTCTCCTTTTCCTTGAAAATATGCTGCAGATCTTTCAAACTGTGAGGGCATTCCCTGTGCATTCATTTACAGAAAAATGTAAATCAGGTCTGATAATACCACAGCAGTGCAACAATATTTTGCATGCTTATCTAATTGTAATGACATTAAAAACCTTTTAATATCATGTCAATATCATGCTGTTTAAAATGTAGATACATTTTCTGATAGAGCAGAAAAATATCTCCTTGAAAATTACATACAAATTGGATATATGGTATATGAAGATAGAAAAGGATAGATAATGTACTGTATAGTTCAGTGTTGAGATTTAGATTTTTCACACTAATGAATCAAGTGATCAAAACTGAACATTGTGGTGTGTCCTATCATACAGCTAACTAAATCATTCATCATAAACTTACTACAAGTGATTTACACTTAGCACAATTTTATCATTCAAACACTGAAATATGATCATATTTTTAATCTCATGTCATTTGTAAGTTAGTTTGTTTACTATCTAATACTGTTTAGAGAATAACTACACTTCAGTTACACATATTATCCAAAGAAGATCAGAAAAAATTGAATTGCTCTTACCATTCCTGGTTATACACTCAGCGTGTGATTATAGCAGATGTCTGCTGTGAGACAGAAAGATGTAATGCTTAATGCACATGTGTTTGTTTGTGTTCAGATCTTATCCTAGTATATCAAGTTCATATCATGTTTGTTTATGCAAATCATTTTTCCTGCTCGGAAATATATGAAGCAATGATGTATAGTCCTTGTTTCTTTTTGTCCCAAAGGCCCAAGGGGCCTAATTTCCCTTTATCTAGAAGTGCAGGTGGATATGGTGATGCTTGGTACAGTTTTTATAGTAAAAAACTGCAACACACTTCAGCGTTTGAGCTCAGCTAGGGTCGTAATCAGGATCAAAAATTCTTACTGAGGTCCACTTTGCATGCAACACAATGTGCATCACTGTTTCTTACAGTTTCTTGGTCACAGTGAACTGATTTAATGTTAAATAGAGAAAAAAGAATCTGGATATCTTAAACGTTAGAGATGAGGTGATTGATTGTTCTAGCTTAATTACGTACCAAAGCAGAAAAGGTCCTAGGCCATACACATGTGGGATATAGCTAAATACATTTTGTCAGATTTCTGGCATACACCCTTATCTAGAGCAACTTACATTTTATACAACTGAGGGTTAAGGGCCTTGCTCAAGGGCCAAGCAGAGGCAGCTTGGTGGACCTGGGATTAGAACACCCACCTCTCCAGCAGAAGGCCAACACCTTAACCGCTATGTTACCACATCCTCACAGAAAGGTTCACAATTTTCATTTCCTTTTTTGTACTTTGAAATCAATCACAAAGCTTGTGAAGAACAGCTGAAATCTACTGTATATTGTATGAAAGTATTGAGTTATACAGTTTAGGCTTATGTATTGTTGCACACTGTGTGTGTGTGTGTGTGTGTGTAGAGAGAGAGAGGTTTATAAGATCACTACTTTTTGTTCTCTAAATGACTAAATGACAGCAGTTCAATTTCAATTCAATTCAATTTTATGTGTATAGCGCTTTCAACAATAAACATTGTCTCAAAGCAGCTTTACAGAATATAAGAAATATAGAACCAAAAAAATGCATTTGTGATATGTTATAGCATTGTTCCAGTCTATACAACATACTGCAAAACAGTTACTATTAGACTAATAGGTTTTTTTAAAAAAAGCTGTCCAATAGTTACAGCAGCAAGAAACATCCTTTAATCATAACATAATCTCCATAAACTCCATCAGCTCACGTGTCTGACTCCTATACAAAACACATTCAAATATTATTAACATTATTCAAATGTGTACGAGATGATTCCAGTGTTTTTCCAGTGTTATCTAACTATAGACCAATATCAAACCTGCCCTTTATCTCCAAGATCCTAGAAAAGGCTGTAGCACAGCAGTTATCTTCATACTTACATAGAAATAACATTTATGAAATGTATCAGTCAGGATTTAGACCTCATCATAGCACAGAGACAGCACTGGTAGTGCAGCTTTTGACACCATTGACCACACTATTCTACTTGATAGGCTAGAACATGTTGTTGGTGTTAAAGGAACATCCCTCTCCTGGCTCAGGTCTTATTTGACTGACCGTTATCAGTTTGTAGATCTAGATGCTGACTTTCTATGCATACCAAGGTTATGTTCGGTGTTCCACAAGGTTCTGTTTTAGGCCCACTGCTTTTTTCCTTATATAGGCTACCCCTTGGTACAATTATTCGTAAACATGGTATTAGCTTCCACTGTTATGCCGACAACACACAGCTATATGTTTCAGCTAAGTCAGATGAGAGATACCAGCTTATTAAGGTAGAACAATGTGTAAAGGACATTAGACACTGGATGGCCACTAACTTCCTCCTGCTTAATTCGGACAAGACAGAGGTGCTAGTACTAGGACCACATGGAGCTAGAAGTAAGCTTTCTGATTACAGAGGGACTGTGGATGGTTTCATCTTGTCCAGCAGTAAGAGATCTTGGTGTGATTATTGACTCTGGTCTTTCGTTTGAAGCTCATGTAGATAATATCACTAGGGTAGCCTTCTTCCATCTCAGAAATATTGCCAAGATTAGAAATATGATGTCACTTCATGATGCAGAAAAATTAGTTCATGCTTTTGTTACCTCTAGGTTGGATTATTGTAATGCCTTACTGTCTGGATGTTTCAGTAGGAGCATGAATAAGCTCCAGTTAGTCCAGAATGCAGCAGCTACAGTCCTAACTAGAACCAGAAGATATGAACACATCACTCCTATTTTAGCCACACTACATTGGCTCCCAGTCAAATTTTGCACTGATTATAAAATACTGTTACTGACCTATAAAGCACTAAATGGTCCCACGCTGCAGTACCTGAGCGATCTTTTAGTCTTTTATGATCCTCCATGCCTACTCCGATCAAAGGGTGCTGGTTACTTGGTAGTACCTCAAGTAGCAAAGGCTACAGCAGGGGGCAGAGCTTTTTCTTTCAAAGCCCCACAGTTATGGAACAGCCTTCCAATTAGTGTTTGGGATTCAGACACAGTCTCAATGTTTAAGTCTAGGCTGAAGACACATTTGTTTAGTCTTAGGTAAAGGAGCAGATCTGGAAGGGTCATGGGCATAGAGCTGAGCTCCCAGTATTTGCCAGTTTCCAGTGTGACCACTGCCTCTACCCCTGGTCTAAGTCTCGTCACTTGGTGGTGCTCACTGATGCTGTGGATGGTTCTGTGTGGACAGCCTGTGACCCAGAGACAGCCGTGGACAGAGCCACTTGGGGACTTTCACACCGTCACAGATCTGCCATTTCATCTGTCAGCTTGTGACAGCATGGAATTAGTCTATAATTAACTCAGAAAATACACTGACCTAATAGTTCCTCATGGGCCACTGATTGCTGTTAAGGATGTTAATCAGTTACATTTACGTTATTTACTGTTTAGTGTCACCCAAATGAGGATGTGTTCCCTTCTGAGCCTGGTTCCTCTCAAGGTTTCTTCCTCATATCATCTCAGGGAGTTTTTCCTTGCCACCGTCGCCACAGGCTTGCTCATTAGGGATAAAATAAATTAAGGATAAAATAGTTTAATAATTTAATTTAATTTAATAATTTATTTTTATTTCTAGTTATTTAGTTACTTTTTATTTTCATTTTCCCCTCCTTTTTCTCCATTTTTCTTCTGTTTTTTACATTGTAAAATGTGCTATACAAAATAAATTGAATTGAATTGAATTTTTGTTAGTGCCTTACCGATGTTTCTCTTCCATTTACAGAACACAGACTCAAGCTGATGTTATTTATAAACCTTACATTTTACGAGTTGGGGTTTGGGTTATAAGGCTAATGAGAACTCCAGTGGGGATTACCAGCAATATGTAAAAAGAAAAAAGAAAAGGATTATTATTCAAGGACCTAACTTTGAGAAACACTGAACTAACATTTATAGTTTTAAGCCTAACATTAATGTCAAGATCTGTCTCAGAAAATCCAGATTATTTAACACATTTGGAAAAGTGAGTGTAATATTTAAATATTTGGACTATGATCATTAAAATTTTTGATAAGTTATTAAAGCCTGTACATTTGGTCCAATTGATCAAAAGCCAAAAACAACAGCAATGAAATCAGGCATACTTTAATACTATTTACTTCTTATTATAATGGTAATTGTTGAATAGGCTAAATAAGATGATTGCTTTTGTAGTGTTTCTTGTTGTCTTAGATTTTACTAGCTGGCTAGTAACTTGAGCACCAGTAAGGAGACACAACCCTGATCAGAGGCCAGTAACAGGTCATTTACCCCAAGTGCTGTCTCGGGGCTATGATGATTCCTAAATCCTGGCTGATATATTTCATGAATGTTATTGCTATGTAGCTATGAGCATAAAATGCTGTGCTACAACCTTTCCTAGCATCATGGAGATAAATATATGAAGGAAAGGAGTGGATGAGGTGAGTATCAATCACATAGCAATGGTTTAAAAACACATGCAATGAAGAGAAGAAAAGCAAAGGACCGAGAATTGAGACTTGTGGGACACCAGAGTTGTGTGGAGCAGATATGGATCCCTACATGTTATTAATATGACCAAAAAAACCCATTTCATCCAGTAGATTCTACCTTGACTCCCTGTTGACTCAACTCTTGTTTACCCCCATTTAACATTTTGATAAATGCCACATGTTGACTATTATAGGGCGCAAATTAGAGTCCCTCCAACTCAAAACCTGACTGCTACTCACCTGAAAATCATAGCACTTCCTAGACAGGCCTTTATGTTGAGGGCCAATATAGTACAGAGCCCAATATTTGGTTTTCTCCCTGGGTTAGACACCTGGTATAGGAACCCACCTGTATTGTGTTATGTCCTCTTCTAATCATCATTGTGTGACTGAATTCCATGCTCCAGGTTTTACATGTGATTTTTTTCACAGGTTTTTTTTTTTTTAAATAATTCATCCATGTGATTTTGTTTACAGATATTTTCTTCATTCACAGTTTTATTTTCACGTGAAATTATTTTACATTTGATCACTCATTTTCTTTTCACCTGTACCATTCGCCATACAGTGAAATCGTTCTACCACTAGATGGCAGTCTCCCATCACGTTTCATCTCAGATTCATCACATATAATCACTATGGACAATATGAATATATGAGAATGCAATATAATAGTTGTGCTAGTCTTTGTCTTTAGAAAATTTGTAAATCACAGTTAGTCCAGAATTAATTCTGCATTAAACATGCTAAATAGAAAATAATAGATATTTATATTTACAGACAGAGCAGCAGACTAGCACGAATAAGTGCAATCATCAATTAAAATGAAAGAATAGAACTTTCTCTCTCTGTCTCTCTCTCTCTCTCTCTCTCTCTCTCTCTCTGAGATATCAGAATCCCTTGATAGGAATATTTTTTTCTGGAGTATGAATGTAAATGAATTGTCCAGGTGCTCACGGTCCAGGTTCTCCAGAAAAAAAAACACCAGCTGGACCCTGAAGGATTTTACCACAATCAGCAAAAGTAAAACGAAGCTGTAAAATGTGACCACAAGGGGGCAGTGTCACCAGAGTAACCGGAATATAGCAAAAGTAGTGTATGTGATGAGTTTAGTGACTTGCGGATTAGGGTGACTTTCTTTATTCATTTTGTTATTTAAATTGGTAACTTGAATAAATTGAGGGAATCTGAACTTTATTTGACACATATTACAATTCACAAACACTCAAACATACAGGTGTTACCCCCCCCCCACACACACACACACACACAGTGTAAATAACATTAGTGTAACTTTGCGAAGCCTTGCTCCTGCATTTTGTAAGTGATGAATAAGATTTATTCTCTGTGTGTGTGTGTGTGTGTGTGTGTGTGTGTGACTTACTCAAGAGTACCCAAGCTAACCCATTTATGTTCATGTAACACACCTTACGTTTTATGCTGCATTCATGGAAATGTCACCTGGAGCTCAGAATGATGTCAATTTCTAAACATAGGAAAAACATGGATGCCTCCATGTTGGTCTTTGTTAGCAAAAAACTAGCTGGGTAGCAGTCATGAATATGATGTGCATTTTCCTCCTCAAAAAATCAATCTATATAATTAATATTATAGATTTAAAACATAAATCTGTATGTATATTGATTTTTGACTTTATAGATATGAACTTCTGCTTTGTTTACTTCTTATACTGTGCACAGCCATGTTTTTTGTAGTCACTTCCTGAACTTGTGGTTGTAAAGAACCCCGAAGTTCAGGAGAAGGAATTTCATCCAGTTTGGCCTCTCCTGGTCAGAGGTTGGGAATTACAAAATTACATGCAGCATTACTGTCTGCTCTCAACACTTACACACATGTACAAATTCGCTGTTGCAAGAATATAAATGCAGCCTTATTACGAGTCCTTAAAGAGAGTGGTGTGAGACACCAGTTACAGTATTAACTGTACAGCTGTATGATGTAAACTGGGTAATGCTGCTGGAAGC